>NW_026728080.1:312081-612081 GCF_030684315.1 Stegostoma tigrinum
CCCACCCCCGTCCCTCCTTTCCCCCACCCACCCCCGTCCTCCTTTTCCCCCCCAGCCCCGTCCTCCTTTTCCCCCCCCCCGCCCCCCCCCGTCCTCCTTTTCCCCCCCCAGCCCCGTCCTCCTTTTTTCCCCCCCAGCCCCGTCCTCCTTTTTCCCCCCCAGCCCGCCGTCCTCCTTTTTCCCCCCCCCAGCCCCGTCCTCCTTTTCCCCCCCCCAGCCCCGTCCTCCTTTCCCCCCCCCCCAGCCCCGTCCTCCTTTCCCCCCCCCCCAGCCCCGTCCTCCTTTTCCCCCCCCAGCCCCGTCCTCCTTTTCCCCCTTTCCCCCCCCGTCCTCCTTCCCCCCCCCCAAGCCCCGTCCTCCTTCCCCCCCCAGCCCCGTCCTCCTTTTCCCCCCCCCCAGCCCCGTCCTCCTTTTCCCCCCCCCAGCCCCGTCCTCCTTTTTCCCCCCCCAGGCCCCGTCCTCCTTTTCCCCCTTTCCCCCCCCGTCCTCCTTTTCCCCCCCCCAGCCCCGTCCTCCTTTCCCCCCCCCCAGCCCCGTCCCTCCTTTCCCCCCCCCAGCCCCGTCCTCCTTTCCCCCCCCCCAGCCCCGTCCTCCTTTCCCCCCCCCAGCCCCGTCCTCCTTTTCCCACCCCCACCCCGTCCTCCTTTCCACCCCGCCCCCTTTCCCCCCCCGTCCTCCTTCCCCCCCCCCAGCCCCGTCCTCCTTTCCCCCCCCCAGCCCCGTCCTCCTTTCCCCCCCCCCAGCCCCGTCCTCCTTTCCCCCCCCGCCCTCCCCCAGCCCCGGTCCTCCTTTCCCCCCCCCAGCCCCGTCCTCCCTTTCCCCCCCCCAGCCCCCCGTCCTCCTTTCCCCCCCCCAGCCCCGTCCTCTCCTTTCCCCCCCCCGCAGCCCCGTCCTCCTTTCCCCCCCCCAGCCCCGTCCTCCTTTCCCCCCCCCCAGCCCCCGTCCTCCTTTCCCCCCCCCCCCAGCCCCGTCCTCCTTTCCCCCCCCCCCCCCAGCCCCGTCCTCCTTTCCCCCCCCCAGCCCCGTCCTCCTTTCCCCCACCCAGCCCCGTCCTCCTTTCCCCCACCCCAGCCCCGTCCTCCTTTCCCCCACCCAGCCCCGTCCTCCTTTCCCCCCCCCCCGCCCCCCTTTTCCCCCCCCCCCCCGCCCCCCCCGTCCTCCTTTCCACCCCGCCCCCTTCCCCCCCGTCTCCTCCCCCACCAGCCCCGTCCTCCTTCCCCCCACCAGCCCCGTCCTCCTTTCCCCCCCCCAGCCCCGTCCTCCTTTCCCCCCCCAGCCCCGTCCTCCTTTCCCCCCCCAGCCCCGTCCTCCTTTCCCCCCCCAGCCCCGTCCTCCTTTCCCCCCCCAGCCCCGTCCTCCTTTCCCCCCGACCCCGCCTCCTCCTTTCCCCCCCCGCCCCGTCCTCCTTTCCACCCCGCCCCCTTTGCCCCCCCATCCTCCTTCCTCCCCCCCCAAGCCCCGTCCTCCTTCCTCCCCCCAGCCCCGTCCTCCTTTCCCCCCCCCGCCCTCCTCCTCCATTCCCCCCCACCCTCCTCCTCCTTCCCTCCCCACCCGCCGCCTCCTTTTCCTCCACCCTCCTCCTCCTCCTCTCCCACCCCCTCCTCCATTCCCCCACCCCCTCCTCCTTTCCCCTCCCTCCTCCTTTCCCCTCCCTCCTCTTTCCCCCCCCTCCTCCTTTTCCCCCACCCCCTCCTCCTTTTCCACCACCCCCCTCCTCCTTTTCCACCACACTCCTCCCCCTCCTTTCCCCACCACCCTCCTCCTCCTTTCCCCACCACCCTCCTCCTCCTTTTCCCCACCACCCTCCTCCTCCTTTTCGCCCCCACCCTCCTCCTTTTCCCCCCACCCTCCTCCTTTTTCCCCCCACCCTCCTCCTTTTCCCCCCACCCTCCTCCTCCTCCCCCCCCACCCCTCCTCCTCCTCCCCCCCCACCCTCCACCTCCTCCCCCCCACCCTCCTCCTCCTCCCCCCCCACCCTCCTCCTCCTTTTCCCCCACCCTCCTCCTTTACCCCCCCACCCCCTCCTCCTTTACCCCCCCGCCCCCTCTTCCTTTCCACCCCACCCCACTCTTCCTTTCCACCCCACCCACTCTTCCTTTCCCCCCCACCCCTCCTCTTTCCCCCCACCCTTCCTCCTTTCCTCCCACCCCTTCCTCCTTTCCCCCCACCCCTTCCTCCTTTCCCCCCCACCCCCTCCTCCTCCCCCCCCACCCCCTCCTCCCCCCCCCACACCCGTCCTCCTCCCCCCCCCACACCGTCCTCCTCCCCCCCCCACACCCGTCCTCCTCCCCCCCCCACACCCGTCCTCCTCCCCCCCCCACACCCGTCCTCCTCCCCCCCCCACCCCCCGCGCTCCTCCCCCCCCCCCACCCCCGTCCTCCTCCCCACCCCGTCCTCCTCCCCCCCCCGTCCTCCTCCCCCCCCCGCCCCCGTCCTCCTTCCCCCGTCCGCCTTCACCCCACCCCCGTCCGCCTTCACCCCACCCCCGTCCGCCTCACCCCCACCCCCGTCCGCCTTCACCCCACCACCCCGTCCGCCTTCCCCCCACCCCCCGTCCTCCTTTTCCCCCCCCCCACCCCCGTCCTCCTTTCTCCCCCCACCCCCGTCCTCCTTTCTCCCCCCACCCCCGTCCTCCTTTTCCCCCCCCCCAAGCCCCGTCCTCCTTTTCCCCCCCCCCCACCCCCGTCCTCCTTTCCCCCCCCCACCCCCGTCCTCCTTCCCCCCCCCCCCCCAGCCCCGTCCTCCTTCTCCCCCCCCCCCGCCCCCGTCCTCCTCCCCCCCCGCCCCCCCCGTCCTCCTCCCCCCCCCCCGCCCCCGTCCTCCTCCCCCCCGCCCCCGTCCTCCCTTCCCCCGTCCGCCTTCACCCCACCCCCGTCCGCCTTCACCCCACCCCCGTCCGCCTTCCCCCCCCACCCCCGTCCTCCTCCCCCCCCCCCCCGCCCCCGTCCTCCTTCCCCCGTCCTCCTCCCCCCCGCCCCCGTCCTCCTTCCCCCGTCCGCCTTCACCCCACCCCCGTCGGCCTTCTCCCCCCCCCACCCCCGTCCTCCTTTCCCCCCCCCACCCCCGTCCTCCTTTCCCCCCCCCCACCCCCGTCCCTCCTTTCCCCCACCCACCCCCGTCCTCCTTTCCCCCACCCACCCCCCGTCCTCCTTCCCCCCCCCCAAGCCCCGTCCTCCTTTCCCCCCCCCCCCAGCCCCGTCCTCCTTCCCCCCCCCCCGCCCTCCTCCTCCCCCCCCCCCACCCCCGCCCTCCTTCTCCCCCCCCCCACCCCCGCCCTCCTTCTCCCCCCCCCCCCCACCCCCGTCCTCCTTCCCCCGTCCACCTTCCCCACTCCCCTTCCCCCACCCCCGTCCGCCTTCCCCCCCACCCCCGTCCGCCTTCCCCCCCACCCCCGTCCGCCTTCCCCCCCCACCCCCGTCCGCCCTTCCCCCCCACCCCGTCCGCCTTCCCCCCACCCCCGTCCGCCTTCCCCCCCCCCCCACCCCCGTCCTCCTTTTCCCCCCCACCCCCGTCCTCCTTTCCCCCCCCCCACCCCGTCCTCCTTTCCCCCCCCCCACCCCGTCCTCCTTTCCACCCCGCCCCCTTTCCCCCCCGTCCTCCTTTCCCCCCCCCACCCCCGTCCTCCTTTCCCCCCCCACCCCCCGTCCTCCTTTCCCCCCCCCACCCCCGTCCTCCTTTCCCCCCCACCCCCGTCCTCCTTTCCCCCCACCCCCGTCCTCCTTTCCCCCCACCCCCTCCTCCTTTCCCCCCACCCCCTCCTCCTTTCCCCCCACCCCCTCCTCCTTTCCCCCCCACCCCCTCCTCCTTTCCCCCCATCCCCTCCTCCTCCCCCCCCCCACCCCCTCCCCCCACCCACCCCCGTCCTCCTTTCCCCCCCCCCAGCCCCGTCCTCCTTTTCCCCCCCCAGCCCCGTCCTCCTTTTCCCCCCCCAGCCCCGTCCTCCTTTTTCCCCCCCCCAGCCCCGTCCTCCTTTTCCCCCCCCCAGCCCCGTCCTCCTTTTTCCCCCCCCAGCCCCGTCCTCCTTTTTCCCCCCCCAGCCCCGTCCTCCTTTTTCCCCCCCCAGCCCCGTCCTCCTTTTCCCCCCCCCCCAGCCCCGTCCTCCTTTTCCCCCCCCCCAGCCCCGTCCTCCTTTTCCCCCCCCCAGCCCCGTCCTCCTTTTCCCCCCCCCCAGCCCCCGCCCCGTCCTCCTTTTCCCCCCCCCCAGCCCCGTCCTCCTTTTTCCCCCCCCCAGCCCCGTCCTCCTTTTTCCCCCCCCCCAGCCCCGTCCTCCTTTTTCCCCCCCCCAGCCCCGTCCTCCTTCCCCCCCAGAGCCCCGTCCTCTTCCCCCCCCCAAGCCCCGTCCTCCTTCCCCCCCCAAGCCCCGTCCTCCTTTTCCCCCCCCACCCCGTCCTCCTTTCCCCCCCCACCCCGTCCTCCTTTTCCCCCCCCCCCACCCCGTCCTCCTTTCCACCCCGCCCCCTTTCCCCCCCGTCCTCCTTTCCCCCACCCAGCCCCGTCCTCCTTTTCCCCCCCCACCCCGTCCTCCTTTCCCCCCCCCCACCCCGTCCTCCTTTCCACCCCGCCCCCCTTCCCCCCCCGTCCTCCTTCCCCCCCCAAGCCCCGTCCTCCCTTCCCCCCCCAAGCCCCGTCCTCCTTCCCCCCCCAAGCCCCGTCCTCCTTTCCCCCCCAAGCCCCGTCCTCCTTTCCCCCCCCCAGCCCCCGTCCTCCTTTCCCCCCCCCAGCCCCGTCCTCCTTTCCCCCCCCCCAGCCCCGTCCTCCTTTCCACCCCGCCCCCTTTGCCCCCCCCATCCTCCTTCCCCCCCCAAGCCCCGTCCTCCTTCCTCCCCCCCAGCCCCGTCCTCCTTTCCCCCCCCGCCCTCCTCCTCCATTCCTCCCCACCCTCCTCCTCCTTCCCTCCCCACCCTCCTCCTCCTTCCCTCCCCACCCTCCTCCTCCTTCCCTCCCCACCCTCCTCCTCCTTCCCTCCCCACCCGCCGCCTCCTTCCCTCCCCACCCGCCGCCTCCTTTTCCCTCCACCCTCCTCCTCCTCCTCTCCCACCCCCTCCTCCATTCACCCCACCCCCTCCTCCATTCCCCCCACCCCCTCCTCCATTCCCCCCACCCCCTCCTCCATTCCCCCCACCCCCTCCTCCATTCCCCCCACCCCCTCCTCCTTTCCCCCCCTCCCTCCTCCTTTCCCCCCCCTCCCTCCTCCTTTCCCCCCCTCCCTCCTCCTTTCCCCCCCTCCCTCCTCCTTCCCCCCCCCTCCTCCTCCTTCCCCCCCCCTCCCTCCTCCTTCCCCCCCCCTCCCTCCTCCTTTCCCCCCCCTCCCTCCTCCTTTCCCCCCCCACCCTCCTCCTTTTCCCCCCACCCTCCTCCTTTTCCCCCCCCACCCTCCTCCTCCTCCCCCCCCACCCTCCTCCTCCTCCCCCCCCCACCCTCCTCCTCCTCCCCCCCCACCCTCCTCCTCCTCCCCCCCCCCCACCACTCCTCCCCCCCCCACCACCCTCCTCCTCCCCCCCCCACCCTCCTCCTACCCCCCCACCCTCCTCCACCTCCCCCCCCCCACCCTCCTCCTCCTCCCCCCCCCCACCCCCTCCTCCTCCCCCCCCCATCCCCTCCTCCTTTTTCCCCCCCCCATCCCCTCCTCCATTTCCCCCCCATCCCTCCTCCTTTTCCCCCCCCCATCCCCTCCTCCTTTTTCCCCCCCAACCCCTCCTCCTTTTCCCCCCCCCATCCCCCTCCTTTTCCCCCCCACCCCCTCCTTTCCCCCCCCCACCCCCCTCCTTTTCCCCCCCCATCCCCCTCCTTTTCCCCCCCCATCCCCCTCCTTTTCCCCCCCCCAACCCCCCTCCTTTTCCCCCCCCAACCCCCTCCTTTTCCCCCCCCATCCCCCTCCTAATCCCCCACCCCCTCCCCCTTTCACCCCTCCCCCTTTCACCCCACCCCCCTTTCAACCCCTCCCCCTTTCAACCCCCACCCCCTTTCACCCCACCCCCTCCTCCTTTACCCCCCCACCCCCTCCTCCTTACCCCCCCACCCCTCCTCCTTAACCCCCCCCACCCCCTCCTCCTTTACCCCCCCACCCCCTCCTCCTTTACCCCCCCCACCCCCTCCTCCTTTACCCCCCCCACCCCCTCTTCCTTTTCCACCCCCACCCCCTCTTCCTTTTCCCCCCCACCCCCTCTTCCTTTCCCCCCCACCCATCCTCCATTCCCCCCACCCTCCTCCTTTCCTCCCACCCCTTCCTCCTTTCCCCCCCACCCCCTTCCTCCTTTCCCCCCCACCCCTTCCTCCTTTCCCCCCCACCCCTTCCTCCTTCCCCCCACCCCTTCCTCCTTCCCCCCCCACCCCTTCCTCCTTCCCCCCCACCCCTCCTCCTTCCCCCCCCACCCCCTCCTCCTTCCCCCCCCACCCCCCTCCTCCTTCCCCCCCACCCCCTCCTCCTTCACCCCCCACCCCCTCCTCCTTCACCCCCCCACCCCCTCCTCCTTCACCCCCCACCCCCTCCTCCTTCACCCCCCACCCCCTCCTCCTTCACCCCCCCCTCCTCCTCCTTCCCCCCCCCCACCCCTCCTCCTCCTCCCCCCCCCACCCCCCTCCTCCTCCTCCCCCCCCACCCTCCTCCTCCTCCCCCCCCACCCTCCTCCTCCTCCCCCCCCACCCTCCTCCTCCTCCACCCTCCTCCTCCTCCCCCCCCACCCTCCTCCTCCTCTCCCCCCCCCCCTCCTCCTCCTCTCCCCCCCACCCTCCTCCTCCTCTCCCCCCCACCCTCCTCCTCCTCTCCCCCCCCACCCTCCTCCTCCTCTCCCCCCCCCACCCTCCTCCTCCTCTCCCCCCCCACCCTCCTCCTCCTCTCCCCCCCCACCTCCTTCCTCCTCTCCCCCCCACCCTCCTCTCCTCTACCCCCCACCCTCCTCCTCTGACCCCCCACCCTCCTCCTCTGACCCCCCACCCTCCTCCTCCCCCTCCTTTTCCCCCACCCCCTCCCCTTTCACCCCCACCCCCTCCCCCTTCACCCCTTCCCCCCCTTTCACCCCTCCCCCTTTCACCCCTCCCCCTTTCACCCCTCCCCCTTTCACCCCTCCCCCTCCTCCTTTCCCCCCACCCCCTCCTCCTTTCCCCCCCGTCCCCCTCCTCCTCCCCCCCCCCACCCCCTCACCCACCCACCCCCGTCCTCCTTTCCCCCCCCCGACCCCCGTCTTCCTTCCCCCCCCCCACCCCGTCTTCCTTCCCCCCCCCACCCCGTCTTCCTTCCCCCCCCCACCCCGTCTTCCTTCCCCACCCCCACCCCGTCCTCCTTCCACCCCGTCCTCCTTCCACCCCCGTCCTCCTTCCACCCCCGTCCTCCTTCCACCCCCCCAGCTTCCTCCCCCTCCCCCCCCCCAGCTTCCTCCCCCTCCCCCCCCCAGCTTCCTCCCCCTCCCCCCCCCCAGCTTCCTCCCCCTCCCCCCCCCCAGCTTCCTTCCCCCTCCCCCCCCCAGCTTCCTCCCCCTCCCCCCCCCCAGCTTCCTCCCCCTCCCCCCCCCCCAGCTTCCTCCCCCTCCCCCCCAGCTTCCTCCCCCTCCCCCCCCAGCTTCCTCCCCCTCCCCCCCCAGCTTCCTCCCCCTCCCCCCCCCAGCTTCCTCCCCCTCCCCCCCCCCAGCTTCCTCCCCCTCCACCCCCCCCAGCTTCCTCCCCCTCCCCCCCCCCAGCTTCCTCCCCCTCCCCCCCCCAGCTTCCTCCCCCTCCCCCCCCCAGCTTCCTCCCCCTCCCCCCCAGCTTCCTCCCCCTCCCCCCCCCAGCTTCCTCCCCCTCCCCCCCCCAGCTTCCTCCCCTCCCCCCCCCAGCTTCCTCCCCCTCCCCCCCCCCCTCTCCTCCCCCTCCCCCCCCAGCTTCCTTCCCCTCCCCCCCCCCAGCTTCCCCCCCTTCCCCCCCCCCTCCCCCCCTTCCTCCCCCCCCCTCCCCCCCTCCCCCCCCTTCCTCCCCCCCCTCCCCCCCTCCCCCCCTCCCCCCCCTTCCTCCCCCCCCCCTCCCCCCCTCCCCCCCCTCCCCCCCCCTCCCCCCCCTCCCCCCCTCCCCCCCCCTTCCCCCCCCTTCCCCCCCCTTCCGCCCCCTTCCCCCCCTCCCCCCCCCACCCTCTCCTCCTCTCCCCCACACCCTCCTCCTCCTCTCCCCCACACCCTCCTCCACCTCCTCCTCTCCCCCACACCCTCCCACCTCCTCCTCCCCCCCCACCCTCCTCCTCCCTCTCCCCCCCACCCCCTCCTCCTCCCCCCCACCCTCCTCCTCCTCTCCCCCCCACCCTCCTCCTCCTCTCCCCCCCCACCCTCCACCTCCTCTCCCCCCCACCCACCTCCTCCTCCCCCCCACCCTCCTCCTCCTCTCCCCCACCCACCTCCTCCTCTCCCCCACCCCCCACCTCCTCCTCTCCCCCACCCTCCTCCTCCTCCACCCCCCACCCTCCTCTCCTCCTCACTCCCCCACCCTCCTCCTCCTCCACCTCCACCTCCACCCTCCTCCCCCTCCCACCTCCACCCCCTCCTCCTCCTCCTCACCCCCACCCACCTCCTCCTCCTCTCCCCCACCCCCTCCTCCTCCTCTCCCCCACCCCCTCCTCCACCACCTCTCCCCCACCCTCCTCCTCCTCCTCTCCCCCCACCACCTCCTCCTCCTCTCACCCCCCACCCTCCTCCTCCCCTCTCCCCCACCCACCTCCTCCTCCTCTCCCCCACCCTCCTCCTCCTCCTCCCCCCCACCCTCCTCCTCCTCCCCCCCACCCTCCTCCTCCTCCTCCCCCCCACCCTCCTCCTCCTCCTCCTCCCCCCCACCCTCCTCCTCCCTCCTCCTCCTCCTCCTCTCACCCACACCCTCCTCCTCCTCCTCCTCCTCCTCTCCCCCACCCTCCTCCTCCTCCTCCTCCTCCTCTCCCCCACCCTCCTCCTCCTCCTCTCCCCCACCCTCCTCCTCCTCCTCCTCCTCCACCCTCCTCCTCCTCCTCCTCTCCCCCACCCTCCTCCTCCTCCTCTCCCCCACCCTCCACCTCCTCCTCTCCCCCACCCTCCTCCTCCTCCTCTCCCCCACCCTCCTCCTCCTCCTCTCCCCCACCCTCCTCCTCCTCCTCTCCCCCACCCTCCTCCTCCTCCACTCCCCCACCCTCCCCTCCTCCTCCTCCTCTCCCCCATCCTCCTCCTCCTCCTCCTCTCCCCCACCCTCCTCCACCTCCACCTCTCCCCCACCCTCCTCCTCCTCCTCCTCTCCCACACCCTCCTCCTCCTCCCCCACACCCTCCTCCTCCTCCCCCACACCCTCCTCCTCCTCCTCCTCCTCCTCCTCCTCCTCTCCACCTCTCCCACACCCTCCTCCTCCTCCTCCCCTCCCTCCCACACCCTCCTCCTCCTCCTCCACCTCTCCCACACCCTCCTCCTCCTCCACCCCCACACCCTCCTCCTCCTCCCTCCCACCACCCTCCTCCTCCTCCTCCACCTCTCCCACACCCTCCTCCTCCTCCCCCACCCACACCCTCCTCCTCCTCCTCCCCCACACCCTCCTCCTCCTCCTCCTCCACCTCCCCACACCCCCACCACCTCCTCTCCACACCCTCCTCCACCTCCTCCTCCTCTCCCACACCACCCCCTCCTCCCCCACACCCTCCTCCTCCTCCTCCACCTCTCCCCCACCCCCACCTCCTCCTCCTCCTCCTCCCCCCATCCTCCCTCCTCCTCCTCTCCCCCACCCTCCACCTCCTCCTCCTCTCCCCCACCCTCCCTCCTCCTCCTCCCCCACACCCCTCCACCACCCCCACACCCTCCTCCCTCCTCCCCCACACCCTCCTCCTCCTCCTCCTCCTCCTCCTCCTCCTCCTCCTCTCTCCCACACCCTCCTCCTCCACCTCCTCCTCCTCTCCCACACCCCTCCCCTCCTCCTCCTCCTCTCCACACCCCCTCCTCCTCCTCTCCCACACCCTCCTCCTCCTCCCTCTCCCACACCCTCCTCCACCTCCTCCTCCTCTCCCACACCCTCCACCTCCTCCTCCTCTCCCACACCCTCCTCCTCCTCCTCCCCCACACACCCTCCTCCTCCTCCTCCTCCTCCTCCCCCACACCCTCCTCCTCCTCCCTCTCCCACACCCTCCTCCTCCTCCTCCTCCTCTCCCACACCCCTCCTCCTCCCCCACACCCTCCTCCTCCTCCTCCTCCTCTCCCACACCCTCCTCCTCCTCCTCCTCCTCTCCCACACCCTCCTCCTCCTCCTCCTCCTCCTCCTCCTCCTCCTCCTCCTCCTCCTCCTCCTCCTCCTCCTCTCCCACACCCTCCTCCTCCTCCTCCTCCTCCTCCTCACCCTCCTCACCCTCCTCCTCCTCCTCCTCCTCCTCACCCTCCTCCTCACCCTCCTCACCCTCCTCCTCCTCCTCCTCCTCCTCCTCTCCCACGTCCTCCTCGTCCTCCTCGTCCTCCTCGTCCTCCTCGTCCTCCTCGTCCTCCTCGTCCTCCTCGTCCTCCTCCTCGTCCTCCTCGTCCTCCTCGTCCTCCTCGTCCTCCTCGTCCTCCTCCTCCTCCTCCTCCTCCTCCTCCTCCTCCTCCTCGTCCTCCTCTCCCACACCCTCCTCCCTCCTCCACCTCACTCCTCCTCCTCCTCCTCCTCCTCCTCCTCACCTCCTCCTCCTCTCCCACACCCTCCTCCTCCTCCTCCTCCACCTCCTCCTCCTCCTCCTCCTCCTCCTCCTCCTCCTCTCCCCCACCCCCTCCTCCTCCTCCTCCTCCTCCTCCTCCTCCTCCTCTCTCCACATCCTCCTCCTCCTCCTCCTCTCCCACACCCTCCTCCTCCACCTCCTTTCCCCTGACACTCCTCCTCCTCCTCCCTCCCTCCCCCCTCCGTGTAACCCCCCTCCCCCTCCGTGTACCCCCCTCCCAGCCCCCCTCCCACCGCCTCCCTCTCCCCCACCCACCGCCTCCCCCTCCCCCACACCCCCCTCCCATCCCCCCCCTACCCCCCCACCCATCCCCCACCCACCCCCTCCCCCTCCCTCCCCCCCACCCCCCCCTCCCCACTCCCACCCCCCACCCCCACCCCACCCCACCCCCCTCCCCCTCCCCCCTCCCCCCACCCCACTCCCCACCCCACTCCCCCTCACCCCCTCCCCCTCCCCCTCCCCCCCCCCTCCCCCCCCTCACCCCCTCCCCCTCCCCCCTCCCCCCTCCCCCTACCCCCCTCCCCCCCCACCCCCCCCCCCCCCCCCCACCCCCCCACCCCCCCCCCACCCCCACCCCCACCCCCACCCCCCTCCCCCGCCCCCACCCCACACCCCTCCCCCTCCCCCCCTCCCCCCTCCCCACACCACACCCCCCCACCCCCCACCCACCCACCCCCCACCCCCCCCCCCCCTCCCCCCCTCCCTCCACCCCCCCCCCCACACCCCCCACCCCCTCCCCCCCCCCACCCCCCCCCCCACCCACACCCCCCTCTCCCCCCCTCCTACCCCCCCCTCCCCCCCTCTCCCCCCCCATCCCCCCCTCTCCCGACCCCTCTCCCCCCCTCTCCCTCTCCCCTCCCTCTCCCCCCCCTCCCTCACCCACCCACACCCCCCAACCCCCCACCACCCACCCTCCCCCCCCCCCCCCCACCCCCACCCCCCACCCCCACCCCCACCCCCCCACCCCCTCCCCCCACCCCCTCCCCCCACCCCCTCCCCCCACCCCTCCCCCCCACCCCCCCCCACTCCCCCCCACCCCCCCCCCTCCCCCCCCCCCCACCCCCCCCCCCCCCCCCCTCCCCCCCCCACCCCCCCCCACTCCCCCCCTCACCCCCCCCACCCCCCTCCCCCACCCACTCCCTCCCTCTCCCCCCCTCCCTCTCCCTCCCTCTCCCCCCTCCCCTCCCTCCCTCTCCCCCTCCCACTCCCACCCACTCCCCCCTCCCACCCCCACCCTCCTCCTACTCCCTCCTCCTACTCCTCCCTCTCCCCCCTCCCTCTGTCCCCCCCCTCCCTCTTTCCCCCCCTCCCTCTTCCCCCCCCTCCTCTTTCCCCCCCCTCCCTCCTCTTTCCCCCCCTCCCTCTTTCCCCCCCTCCCTCTTTTCCCCCCCTCCCTCTTTTCCCCCCCCTCCCTCTTTTCCCCCCCTCCCTCTTTTCCCCCCCTCCCTCTTTTCCCCCCCTCCCTCTTTTCCCCCCTCCCTCTTTTCCCCCCCCTTCCCCCTCTTTTCCCCCCTCCCTCTTTTCCCCCCCTCCCTCTTTTCCCCCCCTCCCTCTTTTCCCCCCTCCCTCCCCTCCCTTTTCCCCCCCTCCCTCTTTCCCCCCTCCCTCTTTCCCCCCCTCCCTCTCTCCCCCTCCCTCCTCCCCCTCCTCTCTCCCCCTCCCTCTTCCCCCCCTCCCTCTTCCCCCCCTCCCTCTTCCCCCCCTCCCTCTTCCCCCCCTCCCTCTTCCCCCCCTCCCTCTTCCCCCCCTCCCTCTTTCCCCCCCCTCCCACCTCCCCCCCTCTCTCTCCCCCCCCCCTCTCTCTCCCCCCCCCTCTCTCTCCCCCCCCCTCTCTCTCCCCCCCCCCTCTCTCTCTCCCCCCCCCCTCTCTCTCACCCCCCCTCTCTCTCTCCCCCCCCCTCTCTCTCTCCCCCCCCTCTCTCTCTCCCCCCCCTCTCTCTCCTCCCCCCCTCTCTCTCTCCCCCCCCCTCTCTCTCTCCCCCCCCCTCTCTCTCTCCCCCCCCCCCTCTCTCTCTCCCCCCCCCCTCTCTCTCTCCCCCCCCCCTCTCTCTCTCCCCCCCCCCTCTCTCTCTCCCCCCCCCTCTCTCTCTCCCCCCCCTCTCTCTCTCCCCCCCCCTCTCTCTCTCCCCCCCTCTCTCTCTCCCCCCCTCTCTCTCTCCCCCCCCTCTCTCTCTCCCTCCCCCTCTCTCTCTCCCTCCCCCTCTCTCTCTCCCCCCCCTCTCTCTCTCCCCCCCTCTCTCTCTCCCCCCCCTCTCTCTCTCCCCCCCTCTCTCTCTCTCTCTCTCTTTTTCTCTCTCTCTCTCTTTTTCTCTCTCTCTCTCTCTCTCTCTCTCTCTCTCCCTCCCTCCCTCCCTCCCTCCCTCC
Organism: Stegostoma tigrinum; assembly: GCF_030684315.1. Classification (NCBI taxonomy): domain Eukaryota; kingdom Metazoa; phylum Chordata; class Chondrichthyes; order Orectolobiformes; family Stegostomatidae; genus Stegostoma; species Stegostoma tigrinum. The sequence continues at coordinate 325,097 of NW_026728080.1, forward strand.
CTCCCCCTCCTCCCTCCCTCTCTCTTCTCCCCCTCTCCCTCCCCCTCCCCCCTCTCCCTCCCCCTCTCTCTCGCCCCATGGTGCCATGGTCAGCTGCTCATCCTGTCCACAGTCCATTCCCTCAACCGTACAGGGAGCAAGAATCTCATACCTGTTGCAGGTGTCTGTCCGGATAGATCTGAAAAGATACTGACGTGTCTGCGTCTACCACCTCCGCTGGCACCGCGTTCCAGGCACCCACCACTCTCTATGTAGAGAACTTTCCACACATATCTCCCATAAACGTTCGTCCTCTCATTCTGAACTCATGACCCCTAGTAATTGAGTCCCCCACCCTGGGGGGAAAAAGCTTCTTGCTATCCACCCTGTCTATACCCTCATGATTTTGTAGACCTCAATCAGGTCCCCCCTAATCACCATCTTTCTCATGAAAATAATCCTAATCTACTCAACCTCTCTTCATAGCTAGCACCCTCCATACCAGGCAACATCCTGGTGAACCTCCACTGCACCCTGTCCAAAGCGTCCACGTCCTTTTGGTAATGTACACAGTACTCTAAATGTGGCTGAACCAAAGTCTCATACAACTGTACATGACCTGCCAACTCTTGTCCTCAATACCCCATCCGATGAAGGAAAGCATGCCGTATGCCTTCTTGACCACCCTAATGACCTGGCTTGCCACCTTCAGGGAACAATGGACCTGAACACCCAGATCTCTCTGTTCATCAATTTTCCCTAGGACTTTACCATTTACTGCATAGTTCTCCCTTGAATTAGATCTTCCAAAATGCATCACCTCGCATTTGCCCAGATTGAACTCCATCTGACATTTATCTGCCACACTCTCGAGTCTATTTATATTCTACTGTAATCTCTGACAGTCCCCCTCACTTTCTGCTGCTCCACCAATCTTAGTGTCATCTGCAAACTTGCTGATCAGATGACCTACACTTTCCTCCAAATCATTTACGCATATCACAAACAACAGTGGTCCCAGCACAGAACCTTGTGGAACACCACTGGTCACAGGTGTCCAATTTGAGAAAATACTTTCTACCACTACTCTCTGTCTCCTGTTGCCTAGCCCATTTTTTTTTGTGTCCGTTGAGCGAGCACACCCTCGACCCCATGCGACTTGACTTTCTCCAACAGCCTGCCATGGGGAACCTTATCAAACGCCTTACTGAAGTCCATGTAAATGACGTCTACAGCCTTTCCCTTTCAATCAACTTTGTCATGTCGTCAAAGAATTCTATAAAGTTGGTAAGACATGACCTTCCCTGCACAAAACCATGTTGCCTATCACTGATAAGCTGATGTGCTTCCAAATGGGAATAGATCCTATCCCTCAGTACCTTCTCCAGTCGCTTCCCAACCACTGACGTCAGTCTCACCGGTCGATAATTACCTGGATTATCTTTGCTACCCTTCTTGAACAAGGCGACAACATTAGCAAGTCTCCAGTCCTCCGGGACCTCACCCGTGTCTAAGGATGCTGCAAAGATATCTGTTAAGGCCCCGGCTACTTCCTGTCTCGCTTCCCTCAATAACCTGGGATAGATCCCCACCTTAATGCCTTTTAGGAGACCCAACACTTCCTCCTTCCTTGTGTCAACTTGACCTAGAGTAAGCAAATGTCTATCCCTCACATCACCATCTGTCATGTCCCTCCCCTTCATCAATACCGATGCAAAGCATTCGTTAAGAATGTCACCCATTTTCTCTGACTCAGTGCATAACTTTCCTTCTTTGTCCTTAAGTGGGCCAATCCTTTCTCTAGTTACCCTCTTGCTCTTTATATATGAATAAAAGGCTTTGGGATTTTCCTTAACCATGCTTGCCAGCAATATCTCATGTCTTCTCTTCGCCCTCTTAATCCCTTGTTTCAGATGCGCTCGAAATTCCCCGTGTTCTTCCAAAGCTTAATCTCTCTCAAGTCGCCTCTAATCTATGCTTCCTTTTTCCTCTTGGCTAGTCTCACAATTTCACCTGTTGTCCATGGTTCCCGAATCTTGCCTTTTCTGTTCCTCATTTTCACAGGAACATGTCTCTCCTGCATACTAATCAACCGCTCTTTAAAAGCCTCCCACATATCAAATGTGGATTTACCTTCAAACATTTTCTCCCGATCTAAATTCCACAGATGCTACTGAACCTTGGTATAGTTGGCCTTCCCCCAGTTTAGAACTCTTCCTTTAGGACCACTCCCATCCTTGTCCATGAGTATTGTAAAACTTAGGGAATTGTGGTCGCTATTTCCAAAGTCGCCCCCTGCTGTAATTTCAACCACCAGGCAGGTTCATTCCCCAACACCAGGTCCAGTATGGCCCCTTGCCGAGTTGGACTACGCACACACTGCTCTAGAAAACCCTCCTGGACACACCTTACAAATTCTGCTCCATCTTGCCCCCTAGTTCTGAGTGAATCCCAGTCAATGTTGGGATAATTAAAATCTCCCATCACCACCACCCTGTTTCTCCAACACCTTTCCATTATCTGTTTACATATTTGTACCTTTATCTCACGCTCGCTGTAGGGAGGCCTGTAGTACAGCCCCAACATTGTTACTGCATCCTTCCTATTTCTGAGTTCTACCCATATTGCCTCAATGCTTGAGCCCTCCATGGGGCCCTCCTTCAGTACAGCTGTGATATGGTCTTCGACCAGTATTGCAACTAACATTAAATAGTAGACAGTAGATCACTTGAAAAGGAGGCTGAAGAATCAGTATGAGGAATGAAGAAATGGAAGAGGAACTGAACAGGTACTTTGTATCAGTCTTCATGGTGGAAAACACCAATCGCATACTAGAACTTTGAGAGTTAGGGGCAGTGGTGAATATAATAGCCGTAACTAAGGAAAAGGTGCTGGGGAAGCAGAAAAGTCTGAAGGTGGACCAATCACCCCTGGACCAGATGGACTGTACTGTAGACTTCTGAAGGAGATAGCTGAAGAAATTGTTGAGGCATTAGTGGTGATCTTTCAGGAATCAGTGGTGATAGGGAGGATCTTGGGGGTTTGGAAAATGGCTAAGGCAACACCCCTGCTTAAGAATTGAGAGAGACAGAAGAAGGGAAATTATAGGTCAGTTAGCCTGACGTCAATCATTGGTAAGATTTTAGAGTCCGTTCTTAAGGTTGAGATTGCAGAGACCTTGGAAGTAAATGACAAAATCGGGCTGATTCAGCATAGCTTCATCGAGGGGAAGTTATACCTGACAAATCTGTTAGAATTCTTTGAGTAGAAAGTGGGCAAGTTAGACAAAAGGGAGCCAGTGAATGGGATTTGTTTGGATTTCCAGAATGCTGTTGAGAAGGTATCAAATAAGATGAGAGCCCATAGTGTTTGGGCAAGTTACTGCCATGGATAGAGCATTGGCTGACTGGCAGAAGGCAGAGAGTGTAGATAAAGGGGTCTTTTACAGGATGGCAGCTGGTGACGAGTAGAGTCCCACAGGGATCAATGTTGGTACCACAACAGTTCATGTAATACATTGATGATATGGATGAAGCAACTGAGACATTTTTGCTGAGTTTACAGTTGGCACAGTGACAGATGGAGGGAGAGATAGCAGTGAGGAAGTTGCAGAAGGACTTGCATAGACTCTGAGAGTGGGCAAAGAAGTGGCAGACAGAACACTGTGTGGGACACTGTGAGGTTATGTGCTTTGGTAGGAAAAATGGAGGCATAGATTATTTTCTAAATGAGTAAGGGCATTTGAAGTCTGAAGCACAACTGTCCCTCGTTGCCTTTGAGAAGGTAGTAGTGAGTTTCCTTCTTGAACTGCTACAAGTACATTTGCTCGAGATAGATACAATGCCACTAGGGAGGGAATTTTGGATTTTGACCCAGCGTGTTATCAGCTGAGCCTGAACATTGTCCAGGTCAATCTGCACAAAACAACCCTTTTTTTACCCCTGGAATTAACATTATGAACGTTCTGAAAACCGCTGTTGTAAGCATATCTTAATAGGCTTAATAGACCAAAACTGTAAGCTTGTTCAAAGTCCTCTTCAGGTTAACATGCAGGTTCAGTTGACAATTAGGAATGTAAATGCAATGTTAGCATTCATTTCAAGAGGGCTAGAATACAAGTGCAGGAATGTACTGCTGAGGCTGTATATGGCTCTGGTCAGACCCTATTTGGAACATTGTGACCAATGTTTGGCTCCATATCGAAACAAGGAGTCTGCCACTTCTTTGCCCACTCACCTAGCCTGTCCAAGTCCTTCTGCAGCTTCCCCACTTCCTCACTACTATTTGTCCCTCCATCTGCTGACATTGGAGGGAGTCCAGAGGAAGTTGGCAAGAATCATTCTGAGTATGACGAGCTTGTCTTACGAGGAGTGGTTCAGGACTCTGGGTCTGTACTCGATGGAGTTTAGAAGGATGAGGGGAGAATGTGGAGAGGCCTGGAGAGACGTGGATGTGGGGAAGATGTTTCCATGAGTAGGAGAGACTTAAATCTTCGGGCACACCCTCAGAGTCGAATGGATAACCCTTTAGAACTGAGATGAGGAATTTCTTCAGCCGGTGGATGGTGAATCTGTGGAATTCGTTGTTGCGGAAGGCTGTGGAGGCCAAGTCATTGAGTCTGTTGAAGATATGAGTTGGATAGGCTCTTGGTTAGTAAGGGGATCAAGAGTTAGGGGGAGAAAGCGGGAGATTGGATGGTGGAGCAGAGAGTCAGTTGTAACTGCTAAAATATTGAGGCTGAGATTTCAGCAAAGGTAATGTTGAGGGGGGACGGTTAGATGCTCACTTGTCGGAGATGGTCATTATCTGTCACTTATATGGAAGTTTTTTTTGAAAACTCTGTTGTGGATGTGGGCATCACTGGCTCGGCCAGCATTTATTATCTGTCCCTAGTTGCCCTTAGGAAGGTAGTGGTGAGCTGCCGCCTTGAACTGCTACAAGTACATTTGCTTTCGGTAGATACAATACGATTAGGGAGGGGATTTCTGAGAACGCTGTTGTAAGCATATCCTAGCTTAATAGACCAAAACTGTACGCTGTGCTCCTTGAGTGGTGTCACCAGTCTTGTGTGGAAAGATTTTCACTCCTCCCCTCCTTGAAATAAAGATTTGCACCTCACGTGCCTTCTAAAATACATGCTGTGCATAGAAGCTAAATTTTTGTGCTTCATGTACATGCCTCTTGCTGCGTTCTGCTGGGATCTTTTAAGAATCTAGAAAAGATTACAGCCGATACATCCATTTGGGCAGCACGGTGACTCAGTGGTTAGCTCTGCAGCCTCACAGCGCCAGGGGCCCGGGTTCGACTCCAGCCTCAGGTAACTGTCTGTGCGGAGTTTGCACATTCTCCCTGTGTCTGCATGGGTTTCCTCCATGTGCTCCAATTTCCTCCCACAGTCCAAAGATGTGCAGGCTAGGTGGATCGACCATGCTAAATCGCCGGTAGTGTTCAGGGGTGTGTGTGGGTTATAGGGGTGGGATGGGATGCTGCAAGGGGCGATGTGGACTTGTTGGTCCGACGGACCTGTTTCCACACTGTAGGGAACCGAATCTAATCTAATGTCTGCAGTCAACTCTTATAATCCTCCATGTTATCATCTAATTTAGTCTGAAGGGATGCCTGACAACTAATGAAGTGAGGGAACAGGTTTTATGTCTGTATTAATTGAGGATGAATTGATTGTGAGTTGGCTGTATAAATATGGGAGCTAGTAATTAGGGGTTGACGTTTATGGAGTATTTTTAAAAGAAATAAAGCTCTGATGGTACGATGTTGGGTTGAACTCTTTGCATACCTGGAATCCAATTCTTCAGGTCCAGGGAACCTATTAACTTAGTCTTCTCAGTTTTCCTCAATGTTTTCTTGAGGATTTCCTTCTCCCTTTCGCTCCCTACTTTTCGCCCATTGATTTTTTTTTGTATGTTTTCTACTGTGAAATCAGATAGAAAATATTGGTTCAAAGCTTGTGCCATGACCTTCATTTCCCATCATCAATTCCCCAGTCTCAACCTCTCATGAGCCATAATTCACTGTATTTACTCTTTTCCTTTTGATACACTTGTGGAAGCCTTTACTGGATTTATATTAATGTCTCCCTCATTATTACTTTGGTCATCTTTTGTTCACATCTGAAATAGTTTCAGTTCCACAATTTTCCAATCTTTCTTTCAATTTATACTATCTTTAACTTTGTTAGATAGCAACAGATGGCACCATGGTGCATTCTAGCTGTACATCCTTTCATTCTAAATTGACAATATTTTTGTTCAGAGTTATGAAATATCCCCTGAAACATCTGCCATTGCTTCTCTATGGTCTTACCTTTTAAACTATTTTCCCAGTTCAACTCTGCCTTTATACTCCTGAGTTATCTTCAATGAAAGTTAAAGATATTAAACAGTTTCAGACCAAATTCTCATCCTCGTCCTTGATGTAAAATTCTACCACATCCTGATCATTCTTATCCAGAGAATCCTGTACTATGTTATGGTTGATGAGTTGTATCTCAAAACATACTACCAGGTCTAAAATATCTTAATCCCTGCTTGGTTCCAGTGGTACAGTTTTAAGACTCCGAATGCACTCTATGAATATATCCTGAGGGGTAGATAACTGCTCTTGACATCAAGGTGCCATTCAACCAAATATGACATCAAGGAGCCGTCGCAAAGCTGCAGTCAGTAAGAATCAGGTGAAAAACCCTCTGCTGGCTGGAACCTTACCATAAAGCAAGTGGTTGTGGTTATTGGAAGTCAGTTGCCCCAACTCCAAAGCATCACTGCGGGGGTTACGTAAATTTGTGCCCTGAGCTCAACCATCTTCAACTGTTTCATCAAATGCCAAATGCCATCCCTCCGTCAGAATGCCATACGTGGGGATGTTCTCAGTTGATTGTGCCATGTTCAGCACCACTCATAGCTCCTCAGATGCTGAAGTAGTCCATGTCCACGGAACATAAGTGATGAGAAGCAAGTGGTAGTTGTGCTGTGCAACTTACGGGCAATGAACGTCACCATTAAGGAGAATCTAACCATTACCCCATGACTTACACTCCTTTACTGCCAATATGCTGAGGCTTATCAGGTTTCCAGAAACTGAATTGGACCAAACTTATAATTATTGTGACGACAAGAGCAGGTCAGAGGTTAAGAATTCTGCAGTGAATAATGAGCCCCCTACCTACACAAAGCCTGTCCACCATCTATAAAGCCCAAGTCAGGAATGTAATATCCACTGGTCAGGACTGGTGCAACTCCATCAACACTCAGGAAGCTTGAACCATATGGACAAAGCAGCCTGTTGGATTGGTACCCCACCCACCACCTTCAACATCTGTTCTATCATCAGTAATGTATAATTAGTGCCCCATGCAAGTTTCCCTCCAAGCCACACACACTATCCTGACTCGGAACTATATCGCTGTTCATTAATAGTCATTGAGTTAAGATTCTGGAGCTTCTTTCTGAACAGCACTACTCTAGGGACTGCAGTTATTCAAGAAGGCAGCTCACCACCACCTTCTCCAGGATAATTGGGCTTAGCCAGCAACATCCACATCCCGTGAATAAAAAAGAATCTTCCAGGCTATCTGTGCCAATTGGATTCACAGTTTATGGTAACATCTTTCTTACAAGATCCCATTACTTCTTGGTCTATCGACTGTATGCTATCCTGGACTGTATCTTCTGTCAGGGGATCTATGAATCTGAAACTGTCACAGCTGTGACTTCTTTCCTTTGCTGTTCCTTATCTCTACCCAAACTGATTGCCTATTTTGCCTGGGAGCCAGTTGGCTGGTTTGTAATTCAGAGTGATACCAACAGCCTGGGATCCGACACTGTCTGAAGTTACAATGACGGAATCTTCTTCTCAACCTCTCTCCTCATCTGAGGTGCGGTAACCTTCAATTTAAACCACCTCCAGTTATCTCTCTCGACTGTGAGAGCAGACCTGTGGTCCCATCTGGGACTATAGTGACTTTGAATCTCCAAACCAAGATAATTTCTCACCAATGTATTGATCTCATCTTTGACACAAGACAAAAAAAAAACAAATTAAACCCAATGAGATGAATTTTGGATCACTGGATTACATGGCATAATTGGACAACGAAATGCACTATTGTTAAAATAATTAGGAATTCAACCAGAAAGGCCACGAATGTGAATCCTGGATCTGTGTATCATTTGAAATTATTTAATTGGATAGTTTCAGTATTTGGCCACAAGATGGAGAAATCTGCTGAGGTGATGTACCCAGAAGATAGAAAGATGATAGAAATGTTTGGAGAGATATGGGCCAAGCACAGGCAGGTGGAACTAGTTCAGTTTGGGATTGTGATCAGCATAGGCTGGTTGGACCAAAGGATCTGTTTTCATGCTGTATGACTCTATGAAACTCAAGCTTAATTGTCCGAAACTCACATTCAGACATATCTAACCTTGATCATAATCTTACAGAAAGATAGCCGACTTTATCCCTCAGAGTTGCAGACTCTTCAATTTTACATCCTCAAAGACATTTGGCAGGAATAGCATGGATTATAGAGTGAGTTGAGTAGATTGGTTCATTATTAATTCTTAACTAAATTTGATTTATTTTACATTTTTAGACAACATCAGGTGAAGATGTGCGTGATTTCACCAAGGAGCTGAAAAATAACTTCAGATCAAAGAAATACTTTGCCAAACATCCTCGCTTGGGTTATTTACCACTACAAACAGTCCTAGAAGGTGAGAACCTTGAGATGTAAGTTTATTGATGTGAGATTTACTCATGTATCAATGCCCATTTGGGGGTTGACAAATATTGCAGCATTATTCGCTCTGCAGCTGAGCAGGAGAGTGAGGTTGTCCATTTGCGCCGATATCAGAAGTACACAAGACAAGAACAAGAGGGGCTTAACTGATATCATCGGTCCTCTCGCCTTCAAAACAGTGTAGTTACTCAGAGTGCATCTGCTGTGGACTTGTTGATACTGTCACTAACGTGCAACCTTCCTTGATATCTTTCTCTGTCCTCCAGTTCTGTCTTTTAAAAACTACAATCAATTACCCTCTCCTCAAAAGGAAAGAACCTTTGGCTGAACAGAGAACAAAGAACAGTACAGGCCCTTCGGCCCACGATGTTGTGCCGACCTATTATCCCACTCAGATCAAACTACCCTGCATACCCTTCATTTTACTATCCTTCATGTGCCGATCCAAGAGTCGTTTAAAAGTCTTGAAATGTATCTGACTGCACTACCACTGCTTGCAGCGCATTCCACACACCTGCCACTCTCTGTGTAAAGAACCTACCTCTGACATCTCCCCTATTCCTTCCTCCAGTCACCTTAAAATTTCTCCCCCTCGTAATAGTCATTTCTGCCCTGGGAAACAAAATCTGACTATCCACTCCAGCTATGCCTCTCATCATCTTGCATACCTCTATCAAGTCACCTCTCATTCTTCTTTGCTCCAATGGAAAAAGTCCTCGCCCCCTCAATGTTTCATCATAAGACCTGCCGTCCATTCCATGCAGCATCCTGCTAAATCTCCTCTACACCCTCTCTGAAGCTTCCACATCCTTCCTATAATGAAGCAACCAGAATTGAACTCAATGTTCCAAGCGCTGCTCCATCCCCACAAACTAATGCTCGATTCCAAATCCCTTTTCTCTTGATACTTTAAATTCAATGCTGTCTTTCGTGTAATTTCATATTTGAATTCACTGGTCCTGAGCCGCTCGCGGCGATGTGCCCCCGCGGTCTTGCTACAGTGCTTTGAGATGGAAACAAACATGACTGAAGGTCCACCAGTTGATGTAGTACGTTTAGATTTCAAAAAAGCATTTGATAAATTACAACTCATAAGGTGACTCAAAAGAAAGCAGCCCATGAGTTCAAGGGTAGTATATTAGGATGGACAGAGGACTGCATCGCAAACAGAAGTAGAGAAGGGGCAGCAGGATGGTAACTTATAACTGGTGTCCGGCCACAGGGTCCCTGCTGCGGAGGCCGTACACCTAATGTTCCCTGGGTTGATTTTGGAAATGGAGGAGGGGATTGCCATGCTTAGGAATGTTGGGCGGATGGGATTTATAAGATTGAAAGAAATCTTATTTTTTCAGCATTTAAGATTCTTAAGAGGCTTGATAGTGTATATCCGTAGAGAATGCTCCCATTTGTGAAATATTTTATGACCAGAGGCCACATTTTCATATTGGTTGCCTGTTAATTCAGGGGAAGAATTACTTCTTTCAGGTGGTAGCAATCTATTCAACACTTTAGCAGAGAAGGTTTTCGAGGTAATGCCATCAATTATATGCTAGGCTGAGATGGCCAGTTTAATTTTCAAATCAAGAAACAACAATAATGAGAAAAGGGTAGTCTTCACAGTGGAAGCTACTTCAAGGATCCCCTTATCCCTGTATTCTTTAGTAATGAATTAAATACATCACTACCACACCATCACTACCATTACAGAAGTAGTAGTAGACAATCTAATGGAGTGAAAGCAGATTAGACTCTTTGCCCTGATGGTTTACTTTCTATGATTCCAAACAAAGGAGCTTCAGAGTTGGTGTATGCATTGATTGTAATTTCTGAAAAAGGTTTCGATTCTCAAGAAGCATCTGAGGGCTGGAAAACTGCCGATGTGACATCCCTATTTAAAAAGGAGAGAGGCAAATTGTTGGAAATATGTGGCAATCAACTGTGAAGAAAATAATAGCAGGACATTTGGAAAATCAGAATCTAATCAAACAGAATCACCATAGCCTGACGAAAGAGAAATTATGTCTGGCTAATTTGTTTGGGTTTTTCGAGGAAGTCCCAACCAGAATTAGTAGAGGAAAACCAGTAAATGTGTTGTATTTGGACTTTGAGCAAGCATTTGAGAATGTACTCAAAAGTAATAAGCTAAGAGCTGAGGTTTTGAAGGTAGTATATTGCTATGGATCAGTATGCTTTGCATGGCCAGGAAGGAGAGATCACATCTACAGTGAAATGCACCAAGTGAATAGATATTTTGGGGAATTTGGTGGCCATGTGGTAAGTCAGTGCAGAGGGTAAGAGGTGCTATTTGCTTGCTTTTTTTGCCTGATAGTTGGTAAGCTTTTTTTTTGAGACAGGGCAAATTGAAGCCAGAAGCGGGGACCCAGAAGGTGAACCCGGTTCATTGGTTGGTGATAGCTACTGGTTTAAGAATCTATTATCGGTAACTTTCAGATTGAAAGTAAATCGGAGAAATATATACAGGCTACAAACTAATGTTTTGAAATCAAATTAAGATATAAGTAATTGAAATGGAGATGCCGGGCCAATGATGATTTAAACCTACATGACGGGGGAGTGGTCAGACACCATACTCCAGCTCAGGGTTGATGAACTGGAATCTCAGTTTCGACCAATCAACAAATCATGCGGGGGAGAGTTACCAGGGAATGCTCTGTTCCCGGAGGCAGTCACACACCTTAGATTAACTACCTGAAGCTCGGTCAGTGGCCAGGGACGTGAGACTGTGACTAAGAACAGGGCAGGTGGAAGGATCCAGGATGTCGTGCAGAAGGAACCTTGGCCTTTGATCTTATCGAACAGGTTTGAGATTCTTTCTTCCTGTGTGGATGAGAGGTCAGGGTATATGGAAGATGAGTAAACTGACTATAGCACGGTGGTACAGGGGGACATTCAAGAGGGGATAAAAAGTGAAATGTAGTTATAATCAGAGGTAGTATAGTTAGGAGAATGAACATTGTTGGTTGTGACTAGGATCGAGAGTCTCGAAAGTAGTGTTGCCTGCCTGGCGCCCAGGTTTAGGATATTCCGTCTTGGCTACCAAGGAATTTGAAGTGGGAGGTGTAGAAATCCAGCTATCGTGGTGGACACAGGTACCATTGATATGGAAGAAAGAGGAAAGAGGTTCTGCTGAGGGATTACGAGCACTGAGGTGCTGAGTGAGAAGGCAGAACCAAAAGGTAATAATCTCGGGATTCTTATCTGAGCAATTTGGCACGGTGTGAACAAAACTGAAGATGTAAATGCATTGTTCAAATGATGGCATGGCAGAAATGTGTTTGAATTCATGGGACATTGGCATTGGTATGGGGAAGGAGGGAGTTGTTCCGGTGGCATAGGCTTGATGAGAATCATATTGGGACAAGTATCCTGGCAAAAGACATAGCTAGGTCTGGGGTAGGGCATCAAAGTGAAAAGTGTGGAGCGGGTGAGTCCAGTTGCATGGAAAATTATGGAAAAAGTTAGAAGCGAGTAAGTGCTCAGCAAAGTTTCCAGAGCAAGTAATAGGACAAAAAGTATGGAAATAGTCAGGAGTCTCATTTCAGGTGCAGCAGATAAGAAGGGTGGCCGTAAATGCCAGACTGAAGGTCTTTTATTTAATTGTAGGGAGTGTATAAAACAAAGTGAATGAGTTTGTGGTGCAGATGGAAATTGACAGATGTATTGTTCTGGGTATCACAGACATGTGGTTGTAAGGGGATAAGTGTTGGGAACTAAATATCCAATGATACATGTCCTATAGAAAGAACAGACAAATGGACAGAGATGCCAGGGTTGGCTTGTGAGTAAGAAATGGGGCAGCGCTGAAGGAACCACAGGTCTTGAGCTTGTTTATTAATGACTTGGAGGAAGAGGTGAATGTGCTGTGGCTAAATTTTTAGATGACTCAAAAATATTTGGAAAGACAAGGCATGGAACAGAAACAGAGATTTACCAGGATGTTACTTGGATTGGAATGTATTAGCTTTCAGGAGGGCTTGGTGGAAATGTTGTATAATAATAAATGTCATGAGATCAACCATGATCTCACCGAATGGTGGAGGAAATTCAATGGGCCAAATGACTTGTTGAGTGAGTCTTGTTGTTTGACAATGAATTCGTAAAGGTGTTTGTTTTTGTCTCTTGGATGAGATGTAAAAATGAAATGTGTACGCTTCCTTTTCATCTGGCAATAAATAATCGTTCTGAACGATTTCCATTGACTAGTGGCAATCTGACAAGCATCACGATGTAAAGAGATTCTTAGCTTCTTTTTAATTGTAAAGTTATTCTCTGGAATTAATTAAGCATACATTATTTGCATCTCAGGAATTATATTCATCACTGCATCTCAAAAAGTACTCTGTTGTATGATAACAGCATTTTAAAGAACACTCTTCAATGGTTGTGATTTTCAGTTGCCATAACACACATTAAATTACATTGTTGGCCAATCTGTCCATGATTATTTCATTGTCTTACATTTCAAACAGACAAGGAAATATTAGTGATGCAATGAAGAGTTTGATGATAAAATATAATTACTGTTACGGTTTCCTCTTGGAGGAAATATTCTCATCAAATTGACTGGTCAAGGAAATGGGACACTGACTGTGAGTACTTTGAGTGTTTAAGTGATTCCTAAAATGAAAATTATGACCTTGATTTCTCTTGCATGCAGATATGAAGAGACTATTTTAAAAATCCTCTCGGTTCGTGGTTCAGGCATAAAGGTGTCACATGTATATTTATGTATATACATGTACATGTGTAATCTGAAAAGAAAATGACGATAAATCACTTGTTACAAGGTGAGAATGAGTTATCCAGATAGTAAGAACTGCCAAAGTTGGTGTCTGAGATCACACATTGTGGAGCTGGGGGAAAGCAGGCAGCATCAGAGGCTCAAGAAAGTTGATGTTTTGGGTCAGGACCCTTCCTCCAAAATGGAGGGTGGACGGGAGCTCAGAAACAAATAGTGTGGAGAGGGAGGAGGTGCTGGGGAAGGTAGGTGGGATGGTGATAAATGAGTACTATCCAGATTGGAACAGATTTACCCCAGAAGGTATTGAATACAAGTTCCAAATCACTCTCAAAATCCTAGTGACCGTTAACATTCATGTTTTTTTTTGTCTGTGTGTTTCAGTAATTGCATGTCAGTTTGAATGGTTCATTGAGAGTGAGGAACCTATGGACTCACACACACCAACATGGAATTTAATTCAAAGAGTGACTCCTCTTCAAAGTACTTAATCGCTTTTAAAATCTTGACCATTTCTGCTGTCTAGTTAAACAAGTGTAGCTGAATACTGCTTCAATAGGAATTAGTGTTTAATAGGAACATATTTGTGAAACTTACAGTTCCTCAAGCTTTAGCATAAACTGGTGGAGACTTTTGGCGCTTGCAAAAAGGCTCACCTCTCTGTTAATACTGAAGAAAAATTGGAGTTTAAAAGTAAGTTCACCCGGTGTCAGGGAATGAAATGTTAATGTTGACTTGAATATAATTTTTAAAAAAGTAATATATTTGTGTAGCACTAAACTCAAATTAAAATTTGGATATGCCAGTTGACTCCTGTTTGACACTGGATGGAATGGCGGTGACATCAGATTCAGTGATGATTGAGAATCTAAAGAATATGAGGATAAGATTTAAAATCCAAATATCATTGAACTCTTCAAGAAATGTATTACTGGAAAAGGGGGAAAGCATGTATGTCTATTAGAATTGAATACACTCTGAAGGCGGTGGCACAGATGAAACAGACCTGTGTGCTAAAACTTATCACAAATTTCACATTGAATGGAGCAGTTTAAACAGGCTGGAGGAAGCAGACATGCCAGCGCAAACTTTTGAATTTGTGCATTCTGTTCATAAACATCAGCAAAATTGTGGGAACCTGTTTATTCTTTCTCTTTTATTGCACAGAACCATACGATTACACTAATTTTGATGAGGAATTTAAAGATTATGAGCCCCGTCCGTTTGACCCGCAGTTTGGTACCATAGGTTGGTACGATCTTCGTTCGAGAAGGAAGAGGGATGTTCCAGACACAGAAAATCGTCAAACCATTTACTACAAAGTCTGTTTCTGCTTAGTATTAATTAATGCAGTTAACATTTTCAGATCGACATGATTGCAGAATGGAGTCAATAAAACAAATTCCATCTGATATTCAACATAAATTTTAAGTTTAGAATAACAAGCTCACAAGAGCTTGGTTTTAGATATCACTTGGGACCACAGACTAACAGACAAAGGAACAAAGCAAAACGACTCTGCGATTTGATGTAGAAACTCCTGACTCCGAAGCCTGCAGCCGCCCTCCAATTCTCAAGTCAGAAGTGTGTCAATGATGGTGCAGATCCAACAACACTGGAAACGATCTTGAGTCTAGACCAAAGCAGCCCCTTGATTGGCACCGTATCCATTCTCTCCACAACCAACTCCAAGACACAATAATGTGTCCATATACAAGATGCACTGCCACATTTTTTTCCAACTATTCTTACACCCGCCTTTCCAGACTTAGAAAACTCATCTTCAAGGTCAAGGACATCAGACATGGTAGCACTAATCCCAGTAAAAATCACCTCCAAGCTACTCTCAAACTTATTTGGAAATGAATGATTGTTCCTGAGTCAATATTAGTAATCTCTTTTGGAACAGCATTGTGGGTCTGTGTACAGCAACATGAAGCTGTTCAAGAAGTCAATTTGTGCTGGACAATCAGCAACAGCTATGTCTCATTAAAGAATAAATAAATCGGAAAGAAATCCATCTGAGAGTCACAAGCAAATGGGTAACTTTTTTTTGTTCACTCTGCAGCTCGTGGGCTATTACCAATTTTGACAATGACAAATGAAGCTTTTGTTTGGTTTGCTATTGATAGCAGCTGTCCACAAAATAAAAACAATTGGCATCAGAGATAATGGGAACTGCAGATGCTGGAGAATCCAAGATTACAAAGTGTGGAGCTGGGTGAACACAGCAGGCCAAGCAGTATCTCAGGAGCACAAAAGCTGACGTTTCGGGCCTAGACCCTTCATCAGAAAAGAGGGAGGAGGAGAGGGCTCTGAAAGAAATAGGGAGAGGGGAAGGCAGATTGAAGATGGATAGAGGGGAAGATAGGTGCAGAGGAGACAGACAAGCAATAAGGAAGGAGAGGATCAAATATGAAGGTAAGCTAGCTAGTCATATCAGAAATCATAGTAACGGCTTCTTTCAATACATAAGAAACAAACGTGAGGCAAAGGTAGACACTGGGCCACTCCAAATTGATGCTGGAAGGCAAGTGGTGGGAGATAAGGAAGTAGCTGAAGAACTTAATAAGTACTTTGCGTCAGTCTTCACAGTGGAAGACATGAGTAATATGCCAACAATTAGGGAGAGCCAGGGGGCAGAGCTGAGGATGGTAGGAATTACAAAAGAGCAAGTGCTAAAAGAGCTAAAAGGTCTAAAAATTGATAAATCTCCTGGCCCCAATGGGCTATATCCTAGAGTTCTGAGGAAGGTGGCTGAGGAAATAGCAGAGGCTTTGGCTATGATCTTTCAAAAGTCACTGTAGTTTTTTTTTGAGTGCGAGCAGCAGCGGAGGCAAGACGGACCCGGAAGACTGCAGCTAAGGTAAAGCAGTTTATTTTTAAAATTACTTACCGGTAGCGGGCAGTGGTGTTTTTTCCTCTTTCAGAGAAGGAGCGGGAGCAGCGGAGGAAGTGACGAGGACCAGAGGGGCAGCCCGGAAGGAAAGCAGTGAGTATAAATACTCACCCTTCGACGCCAACGGCCATTTTGAGTGCGAGCAGCAGCGGAGGTAAGACGGACCCGGAAGACTGCAGCTAAGGTAAAGCAGTTTATTTTTAAAATTACTTACCGGTAGCGGGCAGTGGTGTTTTTTCCTCTTTCAGAGAAGGAGTGGGAGCAGCAGAGGAAGTGACGAGGACCAGAGGGGCAGCCGGGAAGGAAAGCAGTGACCATATATATCAGCCTTCGACGCCAACGGCCATTTTGAGTGCGAGCAGCAGCGGAGGCAAGACGGACCCGGAAGACTGCAGCTAAGGTAAAGCAGTTTATTTTTAAAATTACTTACCGGTAGCGGGCAGCGGTGTTTTTCCTCTTTCAGAGAAGGAGCGGGAGCAGCAGAGGAAGTGACGAGGACCAGAGGGGCAGCCGGGAAGGAAAGCAGTGACCATATATATCAGCAAGGCGTGTTAGGGAAATGGAGCTGGAGCTGGATGAACTACGGATCATTCGGGA
This sequence comes from Stegostoma tigrinum, assembly GCF_030684315.1. NCBI lineage: Eukaryota > Metazoa > Chordata > Chondrichthyes > Orectolobiformes > Stegostomatidae > Stegostoma > Stegostoma tigrinum. The sequence continues at coordinate 342,089 of NW_026728080.1, forward strand.
GGCAGAGGGGGTAATTGAGAGGAGTTACCGGGAGTTGGTCACTCCTAAGGCTCAGGACGAGGATAGATGGGTTACAGTTAGGGGGAGGAAAGGGGACAGACAGACAGTGCAGAGATCCCCTGTGGGCATTCCCCTCAGCAATAAGTATACCGTTTTGGATACTGCTGGGGGGGATGACCTACCAGAGGAAAGCCATAGTGGTCAGTTCTCTGGCACTGAGCCTGACACTGTGGCAAAGAAAGGAAGGGGGCAGAATAGAAAAGTACTCGTGGTAGGGGACTCGATAGTTAGGGGAATCGACAGGAGATTTTGTGGGCAAGATCGGGATTCCCGGAAGGTATGTTGCCTCCCTGGTGCCAGGGTCCGGGACGTCTCCGATCGGGTGTATAAAGTTCTAAAAGGGGAGGGCGAACAGCCAGAAATCGTGTTAGATATTGGCACAAATGATATAGCCAGAAATAGGTTTGAGGATATAAAAAGTGATTTCAGGGAGTTAGGATGGAAGCTGCAGAGCAGGACGAACAGAGTAGTGTTCTCTGGTTTACTACCGGTGCCACGAGATAGCGAGGTGAGGAACAGGGAGCGGGCGCAGCTGAACACGTGGCTTCGCAGCTGGTGTAGGAGGGAGGGCTTCAGATATGTTGATAATTGGGATGCCTTCTGGGGGAGGTGGGACCTGTACGAGAAGGACGGGTTGCATCTGAACTGGAAGGGGACCAATGTCCTGGGTGGAAGGTTTGCTCGAGTAGTTCGAGAGGGTTTAAACTAGTATGGCAGGGGGGTGGGAACCTGAGCTGTATACCAGAGGTGAGCCTTGATGCAGGTGAGGCAGTAGCAAGAGGTAGACCAGCTAGTGGGAAGGATTTTCCTGGGAAGGAACCAAGGGATCAGTTAAAGTGTGTTTGCTTTAATGCAAGGAGTATCAGGAATAAAAGTGATGAACTTAGAGCATGGATCAGTACCTGGTGCTATGATGTTGTGGCCATAACAGAGACATGGGTTTCTCATGGGCAGGAATGGTTGCTGGATCTTCCAGGGTTTAGAACATTTAAAAAGAATAGGGAGGGGGGGAAAAAGAGGAGGGGGTGTAGCACTACTAATCAGAGAGGGTATCACAGCTACAGAAGCTTCCTTTGTCGAGGAAGATCTGCCTACTGAGTCAGTATGGGTGGAAATTAGGAACAGCAAGGGAGTAGTCACCTCGTTAGGGGTTTACTACAGGCCCCCCAATAGCAGCAGGGAGATTGAAGAAAGCATAGGTCGACAGATTTTGGAAAAGTGTGCACGCAGTAGGGTTGTTGTAATGGGTGACTTTAACTTTCCTAATATTGATTGGAACCTCCTTCGAGCAGAAGATTTGAATGGAGCTGTTTTTGTAAGGTGTGTTCAGGAGGGTTTCCTAACGCAGTACGTTGACAGGCCGACGAGGGGAGAGGCCATTCTAGACTTGGTGCTCGGAAACGAGCCGGGGCAGGTATCAGATCTTGTGGTGGGAGAGCATTTTGGTGATAGTGACCATAACTGCCTCACGTTCTACATAGCTATGGAGAAGGAGAGGATTAGGCAAAATGGGAGGATATTTAATTGGGGAAGAGGAAACTATGATGCGATTAGACATGAGTTAGGAAGCATGGACTGGGAGCAGTTGTTCCATGGTAAGGGAACTATCGACATGTGGAGACGGTTTAAGGAACAGTTGTTGGGAGTGATGAGTAAATATGTCCCTCTGAGACAGGCAAGAAGGGGTAAGATTAAGGAACCTTGGATGACGAGAGCGGTGGAGCTTCTAGTGAAAAGGAAGAAGGTAGCTTACATAAGGTGGAGGAAGCTAGGGTCAAGTTCAGCTAGAGAGGATTACATGCAGGCAAGGAAGGAGCTCAAAAATGGTCTGACGAGAGCCAGGAGGGGGCACGAGAAAGGCTTGGCAGAAGGAATCTGGGAAAACACAAAGGCATTTTACACTTACGTGAGGAATAAGAGAATGGTCAAAGAAAGAGTAGGGCCGATCAGGGATAGCATAGGGAACTTGTGTGTGGAGCCTGAGGAGGTAGGGGAAGCCCTAAATGAGTTTTTTGCTTCTGTCTTTACGAAAGAAACGAACTTTGTAGTGAATGAAACCTTTGAAGAGCAGGTGTGCATGCTGGAATGGATAGAGATATACGAAGCTGATGTGCTGAAAATTTTGTCAAACATTAAGATTGACAAGTCGCCAGGCCCGGATCAGATTTGTCCTCGGCTGCTTTGGGAAGCGAGAAATGCAATTGCTTCGCCACTTGCGAAGATCTTTGCATCCTCGCTCTCCACTGGAGTCGTACCTGAGGACTGGAGAGAGGCAAATGTAATTCCTCTCTTCAAGAAAGGAAATAGGGAAATCCCCGGCAATTATAGACCGGTAAGTCTCACGTCTGTCGTCTGCAAGGTGTTAGAAAGGATTCTGAGGGATAAGATTTATGACCATCTGGAAGAGCATGGCTTGATCAAATACAGTCAACACGGCTTTGTGAGGGGTAGGTCATGCCTTACAAACCTTATCGAGTTTTTTGAGGATGTGACTAGAAAAGTTGATGAGGGTCGAGCTGTGAATGTGGTGTATATGGACTTCAGTAAGGCATTTGATAAGGTTCCCCATGGTAGGCTCATTCAGAAGGTCAGGAGGAATGGGATACAGGGGAACTTAGCTGCTTGGATACAGAATTGGCTGGCCAACAGAAGACAGCGAGTGGTAGTAGAAGGAAAATATTCTGCCTGGAAGTCAGTGGTGAGTGGAGTTCCACAGGGCTCTGTCCTTGGGCCTCTACTGTTTGTAATTTTAATTAATGACTTGGACGAGGGAATTGAAGGATGGGTCAGCAAGTTTGCAGACGACACAAAGGTCGGAGGTGTCGTTGACAGTGTAGAGGGCTGTTGTAGGCTGCAGCGGGACATTGACAGGACGCAGAGATGGGCTGAGAGGTGGCAGATGGAGTTCAACCTGGATAAATGCGAGGTGATGCATTTTGGAAGGTCGAATTTGAAAGCTGAGTACAGGATTAAGGATAGGATTCTTGGCAGCTTGGAGGAACAGAGGGATCTTGGTGTGCAGATACATAGATCCCTTAAAATGGCCACCCAAGTGGACAGGGTTGTTAAGAAAGCATATGGTGTTTTGGCTTTCATTAACAGGGGGATTGAGTTTAAGAGTCGTGAGATCTTGTTGCAGCTCTATAAAACTTTGGTTAGACCGCACTTGGAATACTGCGTCCAGTTCTGGGCGCCCTATTATAGGAAAGATGTGGATGCTTTGGAGAGGGTTCAGAGGAGGTTTACGAGGATGCTGCCTGGACTGGAGGGCTTATCTTATGAAGAGAGGTTGACTGAGCTCGGTCTCTTTTCATTGGAGAAAAGGGGGAGGAGAGGGGACCTAATTGAGGTATACAAGATAATGAGAGGCATAGATAGAGTTGATAGCCAGAGACTATTTCCCAGGGCAGAAATGGCTAGCACGAGGGGTCATAGTTTTAAGCTGGTTGGTGGAAAGTATCGAGGGGATGTCAGAGGCAGGTTCTTTACGCAGAGAGTTGTGAGAGCATGGAATGCGTTGCCAGCAGCAGTTGTGGAAGCAAGGTCATTGGGGTCATTTAAGAGACTGCTGGACATGTATATGGTCACAGAAATTTGAGGGTGCATACATGAGGATCAATGGTCGGCACAACATTGTGGGCTGAAGGGCCTGTTCTGTGCTGTACTGTTCTATGTTCTATGTTCTATGATTGGAAAATTGCTGTTGTAACTCCCTTGTTTAAGAAAGGATCAAGGCAAAAGATGGAAAATTACAGGCCGATTAGCTTGACCTCGGTAGTTGATTAAAATTCTTGAATCATTGTCAAGGATGAGATTTCGAAATTCCTGGAAGTGCAGGGTCAAATTAGAACAAGTCAGCATGGATTTAGTCAGGGGAGGTCGTGCCTGAAAAACCTGTTAGGATTCTTTGAAGAGGTAACAGGTATGTTAGACCAGGGAAACCCAGCGGATGTTATCTATCAAGACTTCCAACAGGCCTTTGATAAGGTGTCTCAGGAGGCTGCTGAGCAACGTGAGGGCCCATGGTGTTCGAGGTGAGATACTGGCCTGGATTGAGGATTGGCTGTCTGACAGAAGGCAGAGAGTTGGGATTAAGGGCTCTTTTTCAGAATGGCAACCAGTGACGATTGGTGTCCCGCAGGGTTCAGTGGTCGGGCCGCTGCTGTTCACCTTATATGTTAATGATCTGGATGAAGGGACTGGGGGCATTCTGGCGAAGTTTTCCGATGATACGAAGATAGGTAGACAGGCAGGTAGTACTGAGGAGGTGGAGAGGCGGCAGTAAGATTTAGACAGTTTAGGAGAGTGCTCCAGGAAATGGCTGATGAAATTCAATGTGAGTAAATGTGAGGTTTTTCACTTTGGTAAAAAGAATACAGGCATGGAATATTTTCTAAATGGTGAGAAAATTCGTAAAACAGAAGTACAAAGGGATCTGGAATTCTTGGTCCAGGATTCTCGAAAAGTTAACTTGCAGGTCGAGTCCATGATTAAGAAAGCGAATGTAATGTTGTTGTTTATCTCAAGAGGGTTGGAATATAGAAGCAGTGATGTGCTTCTGAGGCTTTATAAAGGTCTAGTTAGGCCCCATTGAGAATACCGTGTCCAATGTTGGGCCCCACACCTCAGAAAGGACATACTGGCCCTGGAGCGTGTCCAGCGGAGATTCACACGGATGATCCCTGGAATGGTAGGTTTGACATACGATGAACGGCTAAGGATCCTGGGATTGTACTCATTAGAGCTGAGAAGGTTGAGGGGAGATCTAATAGAAACTTACGAGATAATGTGTGGCTTAGAAGGGGTGGACACTAGGAAGTTGTTTCTGTTAGGCCAGGAGACTAGGACCCGTGGGCACAGCCTTAAAATTAGAGGGGGTAAATTTAAAACGGAAATGAGACGACTTTTCTTAAGACGGAGAGTGGCGGGCTTGTGAAATTCATTGCCACGGAGTGCAGTGGGGGCCGGGACGTTGGATGCCTTCAAGGCAGAGATCAACAAATTCTTGATCTCACAGGAATCAAGGGCGACGGGGAGCGTGCAGTGAAGTGGAGTTGAAATGCCCATGAGCCATGATTTAAATGGCGGAGTGGACTTGATGGGTCGAATGGCCCGACTTACACTCATATCTTATGGTCTTAAGTTAAAGGGTCGGACATGAAGCCACTCGAGGTGAGTGTAGGTGGGGAGAGGTCAGTCTGGGGAGGACAGACAGGTCAAGGGGGCGGGAAGCGGTTAGTCGGTCAGGAATGGGGGTTTGGCTTGAGCTGGGAGGAGGGGATCGGGGAGAGGAAGAGCAGATTAGGAACGTGGGGACGAGCTGGGCTGGTTTTGGGATGCAGTGGTGGGAGGGGAGATTTTGAAGCTTGTGAAGTCCACATTGATACCATTGGGCTGCAGAGTTCCCAAGCCTCAGTTAAGGAAGGACAATAAACACTGGTCAGTCAGTCATACATCGAACAAAAAAAGTTCATTTTTAAAAGAAAATAGGATGCATCTGTCAATCAAGTGGCAAAGTATTATCGAGTTTTGAGAAGATTTTTAGCTCAGGGTTGAGGTTTTGGATGTAAGATTGCTCACTGAGCTGGAAGGTTAGTTTTCAGATGATTCGTCACCATTCCAGGCAAAATCATCAGTGAGCCTCCAGTGAAGCGCTGGTGTTCGGTCCCGCTTTCTATTCAAGTGTTTAGGTTTCCTTGTGTTGGTCATGTTATTTCCTGTTCTTTTTCTCCGAGGATGGTAGATGGATTTGGAGCCAGTGTGTTCTCCCTAGTATAGTTTGTGTATGGAATGAACTGCCAGAGGAGTGCCAGAGGCTATTATAATCACAGTATTTAAAAGTCACCTGCATGGACACATGAATAGGAAGGGTCTGGAGGGATATGGGCAACATGCTGGCAAATGGAACTAGTCATTTACGATATCTGGTTGGCATGGAGGAGTTGGACTGAAGGGTCTGTTTCCCTGCTGCACAACTCTACGACTCTGTCTTTGTCTCTTTGTGTCTCTCTCTCTCGCCCTCGCTCCCCCCTCCCATTTTCTCAAAAACCCACCCCTCGTCACACCCACAATCTCTGTCTCTCCATCTCTCTGTGTGTGCCTCACTCTGTGTCTACGTCTCTCTCTCTCTCTGTTGTCTTGTCTCTGCCACCTCGCTGTGCACTTCTGTCTCTCTTTCTTTCTCTTTCACTCTGTCTCTTTGTGTGTGTGTGTGTGTGTGTGTGTGTGTGTGTGCGCGCGCTCCTCTCTGTCTCTCGTCTTGTCTCTGCCTCCCTCTGTGTGTGCTCTGCCGTTCTCTCTCCCCTGTCTCTCCGTCTCTCCCTGTGAACTTCTCCCTCTCCCCTGCCCCCGCCCCCGGCGCTCTGTCTTTCTCTGTGTCTCTCTTCCTCTCGCCGTGTGTTTATCTGTCCGTGCATCTCCACCCGCTCAGCAGGGAGCATTGAGTTTTTTTTTAAAAGTTTAAAAATCTGTTTAAACCCAACCCATCCGCAATCAGACTGCATTTCTAATTCTCTCTCTCACACACACAGTCTGTCTCTTTCTCCCTCTCAGTCAATCCCCTTCCTCTCCTGTTCCTACTCACGCCTTCCCCCCCCCTCTGCCTCGGTGACGAGTCCGCTGTCTGGAACCCTTTTCCCGGGAGGGGACTGAGGACCCAGCTGTTCTGCATCGGGATCAGCGTACCACGATCCCGGACCCCTACAGCCTCCGGCATGACCACTGGGCGAGGAGCAGGCATCCAGGCTGCTGGAGCGCTCACTGCTCAGTGGCTCGGCCCTGCGCCGCCTTGGCCGGGAGCGGGGATCCGAGGTGGGAGAAGGCCTCTTCGCCCGGCTCCTGGGCACAGCTACCTGCCTGAACACTAAAATGTGAGGCTGGATGAACACAGCAGGCCAAGATCTTGGATTCTCCAGCATCTGCAGTTCCCACTATCTCTGGTACCTGCCTGAACAGCTGCCTGGCACCGAACCCACCCCCTCTCCTCCCCTCCCCTCTCCCCGCCCCCTCCTCCCTTCCCTACCCGCCCCTCCTCCTTCCCCCCAACCCCCTCCTCCTACCCCCCGCCCCGTCCTCCTGCTCCCTCCCTCCATTCATCCATTCCTTCCTCCTGTCAGTCCTCGCTCCCTCCCTCCAGCCATCCATTCCTCCCTCGCTCGGTCCCTCCAGCCATCCATTCGTCCCTCGCTCCAGCCGTCGCACCCTCCCTCCCTCACTCCAGTCAGTCAAAACAACAAAGAAAATTACAGCACAGGAACAGGCTCTTCAGCCCTCCAAGCCTGCGCCGACCAAGATCCTCTGTCTGACCAGTCACCTATTTTCTCACGGTCTGTGTCCATTTGCTCCCTGCCCGTCCGTGTACCTGTCCAAATATATCTTAAAAGATGCTAATGTGTCTGCGTCGCCCACCTCTGCTGGCAGGTGCCCACCAACCTCTGTGTAAAGAACTTGCCATGCATATCTCCCCTAAATTTTCCTCCTCTCGTCCACGTCCTTTTGGTAATGGACACAGTACTCTAAATGTGGCCGAACCACAGTCCTATACAACTGCAACATGACCTGCCAACTCTTGTACTCAATACCCTGTCCAATGAAGGAAAGCATGCCATATGCCGCCTTGACCACCCTATTGACCTGCATTGTCACTTTCAGGGAACAATGGACCTGAACACCCAGATCTCTCTGTTCATCAATTTCCCCCAAAACTTTTCCATTTACTGTTTCGTTTGCCCTTGAATTTGATCTTCCAAAATGCATCACCTCGCATTTGCCTGGATTGAACTCCATCTGCCATTTATCTGCCCAACTCTCCAGTCTATCTCTGTTCTGTTGTAATCTCTGATAGTCCCCTTCACTGTCTGCTTCTCCATTCCTCCCTTGTAGTGCAATTAGGCAAGACTTAGGAGGCATAGAATGGGTTAGCAAAATGCAGGGGATGGGGACAATTGAATTGTGGAGCCGGTTTAAGGAACAGATATTGCGTGTCCTTGAGAGGTACGTCCCTGTCAGGCAGGGAGGAAGCGATCAGCTAAGGGAACCGTGGTTTACTAAAAAAATTGTATCTCTTGTTCAGCAGAAGAGGGAGGCTGATGTGACGATGAGACCAGATGGTTCAGATGAGGTGATGGAGAGCTACAGATTAGCTAGGGAGGATTTAAAGAGAGAGTTAAGAAGAGCAAGGAAGGTACATGAGCAGACATTGGCAGGTAAATAAAGGAGAGCCCTAAAGCTTTCTATAGGTATGTGAGGAATAAGAGGATGACTGGGCTAGGCAAAGGGCCAGTCAAAGACAGAAGTGGGAAGTTGTGTGTGGACGCTGTGGAGATTGGAGAGGTGCTAAATGAATATTTCTCATCTGTTTTCACTGAGCGACAGGAGAATATTGCAGAGGAAGTGACTGAGTTAGAGGCTACTAGAATTGCAAAGGTTACGGTTAGTAAGGAGGAAGTGTTATCAATTCGACAACGTGTGAAGGTAGATAAAACCTCTGGGCCTGATGGGATTTTTCCGAGGATTGTCTGGGAAGCTAGGGAGGAGGTGGTGGAGCCTTTGGCCTTGATCTTGGATTCCTCATTGTCTACAGGTTTAGTACCAGAGGACTGGAGAAGTGCAAATGTTGTGCCCTTGTTCAAGAGGGGCAATAAGAATGACCCAGGCAATTAAAGACCTGTGAGCCTTGCGTCTGTTGTAGGAAAAATTTTGGAAAGGATTATAAGAGATAGGATTTATAATCATCTCGAAAGCAACAATGTGATTGGAGATAGTCAACATGGATTTGTCAAGGGCAGGTCGTGTCTCACAAACTTCATTGAGTTTTTTGAGAAGGTGACCAATCATGTGGATGAGGGTCGGGCAGTTGGCGTGGTGTACATGGACTTCAGTAAAGCCTTTGATAAGTTTCCCCATGGTAGGCTATTGGAGAAAATACAGAGGCACGGGATTGAGGGAGATTTAGCCATTTGGATTAGAAACTAGCTTTCACTAAGAAGGCAATGAGTGGTGGTTGATGGAAAATATTCAGCCTGGAGTCTGATTACTCGTGGTGTGTCTCAAGGATCTGTTTTGAGACTACTGCTGTTGTCATTTTTATAAATGACTTGGATGCAGGCATTGGTGGATGGGTTAGTAAGTTTGCAGATGACACTAAAGACAATGGAGTGGTGGACATTGTGGAAGAATGTTGCAGGTTGCAGGGAGACTTGGATAAACTGAAAAATTGGGCCGAAAGGTGGCAAATGGAGATTAATACGGATAAATGTGAGGTGATTCACTTTGGGAGGAATAATAGGAAGGCAGGACACCGGGTCAACAGAAAGATTCTTGGTAGTGGAGATGAACAGAGGGATCTTGGTGTCCATGTACATAGGTTCCTGAAAACTGCCCCCCAGGTTGATAGTGCTGTTCAGAAGTCTGATGGTGTTTTAGGTTGCATTGGTAGAGGGATTGAGTTGCGGAGACGTGATGTCATTCTGCAACTCTACAAAACGCTAGTGCGGCCTCGCTTTGAATATTGCATGGTCGCTCCATTACAGGAAGGATGTGGAATCGTTGCAACAGGTGCAGAGGAGATTTACCAGGATGTTGCCTGGTCTGGAGCGAAGGTCTTATGAAGAAAGGCTGAGGAACTTGGGTGTGTTCTCATTGGAGAGAAGGAGGCTGAGAGGGGATTTAGTAGAGACATACAAGATGGTCAGTGGATTAGATAGGGTGCACAGTGAGAGTCTTTTTCCGAGGATGATGACTTCAGCTGGTACAAGGGGGCACAGCTACACATTGAGGGGTGATGGATTTAAGACAGATGTCAGAGGCAAGTTCTTTCCTCAGAGAGTGGTACGGGGGTGGAATGCTCTGCCTGCCAATGTAGTTAACTCAGCCACATGAAGGGCATTTAAACAGCCCTTGGATAAGCATATGGATGCTGATGGGATAGTGTAGGGGAATGGGCTTAGATTAGTTCACAGGTCAGCGCAACATGGATGGCCAAAGGGCCTGTTCTGCGCTGTGTTGTTCCATGTACTATTACAGTTCACAGATCACATTTAACACTAAAATGAGTGGTAGAGTAAAGAGGATAATGAAAATCTGCAGATGGACACAAAGTTTAAATGAATGGACAAGGGTCTTGCAGATGGAGTGCAATGATGGTAAATGTGAGGCTGTCCATTTTGGTAGCAATTAGGGCAAAATGGAGTATTACTTAAATGGTGAAAAATTGTAGCATGCTGCTATGCAGAGGGAGCTGGGCAACCTTGTGTATGAATCACAGAACGTTTGCAGATGCAGCTGGTAATTGAGGCAACAAATGGAATAGTGTCCCTTATAGCTCGAGTGATGCAGTTTAAAAATCGGGAGGGGATGCTCCAGTTGTATAGGGTGCTGGTAAAGCTTGATGTAGAGTAGTTTGTACAGTTTTAGTCTCCTCACTTTAGAAAGGATGTGCTGGCACTGGAGGGGGTGCAAAGGAGCTTCACAAGAATGATTCCAGAATTGAAAATGTTGCTGTATGGGGAGAGATTGAGGAGACTAGGATTGCACTCACTGAAACTTCGAAGAATGAGGGGTGTTCTAATAGCAACTTTTAAAATGATCAAAGAAATAGATAGGAAAGAAACACGGAAGTTGTTTCCACTGATGGGTGAAATTACAACTGGGGGGCACAGCCTCAAAATAAGGGTGAACAGATTTAAGACTGAGTTGAGGATGAGCTGCTTCATCCAAAGGGTTGTGAATCTGTGGAATTCTCTGCTCAGTGAAACAGTTGAGGTTCCCTGATTGAATGTTTTAAAGGCCAAGACAGATAGATCTTTGAACAGGAAAGGAATTGAGGGTTATGGTGAATGGCGGCTAAGTGGAGCTGAGTCCGCACAAAGATCAGCCATGACCTCATTGAATGGCAGAGTGAGCTGAAAGAGACAGATGACCTACTCCTACTTTATTTCTTATGTCCGTATGTCCTTAGATTGCCATCCTTGTCATTCCTCCTTCCCTGGAATAGGCCAGTTCTGAATGCTGATCAGTAGGTCTTTAAATAACTCCCGCGTATCAAATGTCGACTTGTTCAATAAAAGCTCCTCCCAATGAATACTGCTCAGCTCCTACCTAATACTCCTTCCCCCAATTTAGTAGCTCCCCACAAGTTCCTGATTGTTCATAGCTATTTTAAAATGTAAGGAGAGGCGATCACCCCGTTTGAAGAAGCTCCTGGTTCAGTGTTTTTCCCCATGTGGGAGTCAGCTACAGGTTTTCTTGTTCCAAGATTGGGGAGGAAATAGCCCAGTGGTGGTACTGCTGGACTGTTAATTCAGAGACTTAGATAACATTCTGGGGACCTGTGTTCAAATCACAGCACAGCAGATGGTGGAATTTGAATTGAACATAAAAGTAAATCATGAATGAAGAATCTAATGATGACCATGAAATCATTGCCAAATGTCAGAAAAACCCAACTGCTTCACTGATGTCCTTTAGGAAAGCAAACTGCCATCTTTACGTGGTCTGGCCTACTTGTGACTGCAGACCCACAGCCATATGATTGACTCTGAACTGTCCCCTGGGCAACGAGGGATGGACAATAAACACTGCGTAGCTAGTGATGTCCTCCTCCCATTAACAAATAAATAAAATTGGATTCTACATCTTCTGATTGAAGATTTGTTTCTTATTCTCACAGTAATTTCATCGCTTACAGTCAGTTTCCCTCCTGCCTGTCTTTTTTGAATGTCACGTAGCCCTGCACATTTACCTCCAGTGTTGATCTCCTTAGAACCATGTCTTTGTAATAGCTCTCAAATCATGCCCGTCAACCTAGAAATGTGCTTTTAATTTGTTGATTTTGTTCTGAATACAATGAGCACGCAAGCAAAGAGCCATTAATTTTGCTTTATAACTTTATTTGACCTCTTGACATTATTTACAGCTGTTTTCTGTTTCTACATGCTGTCTTTTCCAGTCCCATGCTGAGTATTGTTATCCCAATAGTTCTTTAATGTCAGTGTGTGTGTATTCCTGGGCGAATACGCTCGTGTGGTCTACGGAGTTGTGGAGGTCGCAGTTCTAGGACAGCCATTTCATAGGCCTACGCTGCAGGTTAGAAGAAAAGACAATCTTTTGCTCTGAGCTCTGCAAACCAGGGCGATGTCAAAAAGGAAACAAGGTCAAAAGAATTTCAACAAGAATCTCAAAATTAACTGCTGAATTCATATCAGCATTACAGGGATCGCCCAACTTAGTGGCCACAACATCCCACTTTCTATTCTTCACAAACAATCCAAATTCTGAACTATCTGTATCCCTCTTAACTTTTATGTTTTTTGAGCTAATTTCTTGTGTCTAACTTGTGCATATTTGTGGTGCCTTATGACTTCTTGCGTTTAGCAATTGATAAACTCACTCTCTCTTGAATTGAGTAAAACCTAGGTTTATAGGATCCCCAGTGTGGAAACAGGCCATTCAGTTCCACAAGTCCACAGCAACCCTACAAAGAGCATCCCACCCAGACCCATCCCCATTCCCTACTCTATCCCTGTCAGCCTGCATTTCCAATGGCGAATATACCTAACCTACACGTATGTGGGCAATGTGGGTAATTCAGCATTCCCAATCCGCCTAACCTACATGTTTCTGGACTGGTCAAAACAATGATTCGATATGAATTAGTTAGAATGCAGCTGTTGACTGTCATCTCCCATCCCTGTGTTGGAGTGAGATTTAACATTCAAGATCAAAAATGAAACACTTGAACAAGATAGTTCAAATTGCGGTTGTTGACTTGCTCGCCGAGTTGGCTTGTTTTCATTCAGACGTTTCGTCACCGTGATCAATGACATCATCACTAGAGCCTCCAACAAAACAATGTTACTCTACTCTGTCTGGAATTTATACTGTCCGGTCTGTTACCATGAGTACTGTCACTTCTGGTTTTGATCTATATGGGTTTGTATGTGGGGGCCCAATTGTATCTGCTTGTTGGTTGCATTATGGGTGGAGAATCACGCCTCTCATACAAAACTGGGACAAGGTAACCATAGTAGCCCAAGCCAAGCATAGACATGCAGAGGAATCCTAGAGGCATGGTTCTCAACCCATTCTCCAGCCTCACATTCTTGGTCTCTTCTATTTGAATATGATCACTCAACCATATCCTTTATGACAAACAACAGAGTCTTACATCACAAAATCTTCAGACAGGACTGTCCAGACAGATCCACTTGAACTCATGATATCATCTTTCGCTGGAGGGTTTCCGAAATGTCTACATTCTTCCTCACCTGAGCATCCTTGCGTTCGTGGTTGACAGAGATCTCAGCCATGTCCAACCCATGTCCTACACTTTGGCCTCACCCCTGATGAGGTTCCCTGGTCCTCAATGACCAACCCATCAATATCCACATCGAGAAGAACATCAGCCACGATTTCTAACAAGATCCCACCACCAGGCATATATTCCCCTCCCCTCTCTTGTCAGCCTTCCGCAGGGACCATTCCATCGGGACACCTCAATCCACTCCTTATCCATTCCCAACAGCTCCCCATAACCCAACAGCACTTTCCATGCCACCACAGAAGGCATAACATCTGCCCATTTACTTCCTCCCACTTCACTATCCAAGGCTTCCAGGGGAAGCAGCGATTTACCCACACTTCACTCAATCTAGTCTACTGTATTCACTGCTCTCCATATGGTCTCCTTCTGCATTGGGGAGACGAAACACAGACTGACCAACCGCTTGGCAGAACACCTTTTTTCTGGCCGTAAGAATGGCCCCAGGTTTCCAATTGCCTGTCACTTGAGCGCCCCATCATGATCCCTGTCCAAAATCTCTGTCTCAGGCTTGCTGCAGTGCTCCAGTGAGTGCAAGCTAACACCTCCGCTCGGTTCGCAGTAAACAGCAGCACCTCACAGTCGCGAACGGTTTTAGCTCCCCCTCCCATTCCTTAGACGACATGCCCATCATGGGCCTCCTGCAGTGCCACAATGATGCCACCCGAAGGGTGCAGGAACAGCAACTCATATTCCACTTGGGAACGCTGCAGCCCAATGGTATCGATGTGAACTTCACAAGCTTCAAAATCTCCCCTCCCGCCACTGCATCCCAAAACGAGCCCAGCTTGTCCCGCCTCCCTAACCTGTTCTTCCTCTCACCTATCCTCTCCTCCCACCTCACGCTGCACCTCCATTTCACACCAACTGACCTCATCCCGTCTCCTTGACCTGTCTGTCCTCCCTGGACTGACCTATCCTCTCCCGACCTTCCCACCTATACTCTCCTCTCCACCTATCTTCTTTTCTCTCCATCTTCGGTCCGCCTCCCCCTCTCTCGCTATTTATTTCAGAACTCTCTCCCCCTCCCCCTTTTCTGATGTAAGGTCTCGGCCCAACATGTCAGCTTTTGTGCTCCTGAGATGCTGATTGGCCTGCTGTGTTCATCCAGCTTCACACTTTGTTATCTTGGATTCTCCAGCATCTGCAGTTCCCTTTGTCTCTGAATAAAGGAGAAGGTAGGTCAAGAGGAGACAGACAGGTTAAAGAGGCGGCGGATAGAGCCAGTAATGATGAGTGTATGTGGGCAGTTAGGGAGGGGATCGGTCAGTCCAGGGAGGACGACCAGGCCAAGGGGGTGGAGCTGAGGCTGGTAGGTAGGAGATGGGGGTAGGGCTTGAGGTGGGAGAATGGATAGGTGGGAGGAATGACAGGTTAGGGAGGTGGGGATGAGCTGCGCTGGTTTTGGGATGTAGGTGGGGAGGGGAAATTTTGAAGCTTGTGAAGTCCACACTGGTACAATTAGGCTGCAGGGTTCCCAAGCAAAATAAGTGGTACTGTTCCTGCAACCTTTGAGTGGCATTGTTGTGGCACTGCAGGAGGCCCAGGATGGGCAGATGGAATTATGGTGTTGAAGGTGGAGATGTGCTCAATAAGTAGGAGCTTGACGTAGATGCCCTTGTTATCTGGACGTTCCAGAGATGTGTGTAAAGCCAAGGAGAGGGCATCTGCCATGGATCTGCTGCATCAGTAGGTGAATTGCAGTGGATCAAGGTAATGTGGGAGGCTGGAGTTGATGTGGCCCATGACCAACCTCTCAAAGCACTTCATATTTATAAATATGGATGTCAGAGACACTGGGCAGTAGTCATTGAGGCTTTTGAAAAAAATTGCTGACATTCAGTGCGGGGAACTTAAAGCATTAGCACGAACATCAGAAAATTGGAGAAGCCTCGAGCATATGAGCACAGGTAGCTGAGGGTAGGGAGGGCGTGAATTACAGAAATCAAAGAGGGCAAGATACAGAGAGAGAGAGAGAGAGAGAGACAGAGATCATAGTGAACAAATGATTGGCCTGGTAGGCAGTGGAAAATACATGATTTTACATGGAACATGCAGATATCTTCGAAAAACAGGACATTGAGTTTTGGAAATTAGTGTTATAGTTGATTTGGAGTGAACCAAGTTACTGTTCAGTTTGGTTGTGGCTTTTGATGAAGGGATGGTCCAACTGAGATTGAAATTGGAGGAAGATTTCAGGATTTTTTCATGTTCTTGTCTTTCTGTTATGCCCCGAGGTAAAAAGCATTGGAGATGCTGTTAATTTTTTGCACGGCGAGCTGCAGAATATTAACCAGTCTCACACCATTGCCATCACCTTGCCCTTGCAGATGCGGATAAAGTTCTCCAAGCTGACAGAAATTGAAAGCACTCGCATCCTGTGACGATGGTAAGTTTACTTTCTTAAAAAAAAATGCTTGCAGCTTAATGAGCATAATAAGGAGCACAGGGGCTCTGGTTAACACTGCTGCCTCATGGCACCAACAACTTGGGTTCAATTCTGCCCTTAGGTCACTGTCTGTGTGGAGTTTGCACATTGTCCATGTGTCTGCATGGGTTTTCTCCGGGTGCTCGAGTTTCCTCCCACGGTGAAAAGATGTGCAAGTTAGGTGGATTGGCCATGCTAAATTTCCCAAGGTGTTCAGTGATGTGTAGGTTAGGTGAGTTATAGGTGGATGGGTCTGGGTGGAAAGCTTTGACGGGCAGTGTGGACATGTTGGGCTGACGGACCTGTTTCCACATTGTAAGGATTCCCTGAATCATGATTCTATCATTTTACTGAGCGCAAAGGTACAAAATTAGCCGGTCATATTTGTCTCACCTCTTTACACATTGACAAGAAAGCTTTAATTTCAGTTTCTATGCATTTGCAACGTGTCTGCTGTCTCTAACAAGGCTGACTATATCTCCTTCTCTAATGCGCATCTCCTGTCCCCTAACACCAAGAGGTGACACTTGCTTTTCGTTTCGTACAATCAGTAAAACAATAGCCTCCATATTACAGCCAGCGGCTTCTCTTAATGCTCACACACGGTTCTTTTTTTCCTCCAGGTATTGACCACTCATCATTTCTTATTCCTCATCTCATCTCTCTCTCATGCACTCTCTTTCTCTCTCTCTCTCTCTCTCTCTCTCTCTCTCTCTCTCTCTCTCTCCCTGTCATTATCTCTCCTCTCCCTGTTATCCCCCATCACTTGACTCACAGGCACAAACAGAAGTTCACAGTCACACTGTGTTGCACATGCATATCCTATCCCTCATGCTCAAACATACTATCCATACACACACAGAACCAGGAACACAGTCTCTCACTCACACATTCTGTCACATTCTCACTCATTCATACTCCGTACTGTCACACAGTCAAGCACGGTCTTGCACACATGCTATGGCATACTTGCATGCACTGTCGCAGGATCTTTTGCCAATGCTCATACTCTCAAGTACACACAGACACACACCCCCCCCCCGACAAATCTCTCCCTCACACACTTATGCTTGCAAATTTGCTTGCTCTCAAAATCACTCGCTCTCACAGACACTCTCACAGCCTCATGCATGCTTGTAACACTCCCTCCTTGTGCTAATTCTTTTCACACACTCTCAAGCACAGACACTGGCACACACATTCTGTCGTGCGCACACTCACACTTTCATGCACCATCTTTGCACTCTTGAACACAATCATATGCTCACCTCTCTCTCGCACACAGTCAATTTGATTTGAGTCATCATTGTCACTTGTGCTTTGGTAGACTGAGAAGTTTTCTTATGCATGCAGTACAGACAGATCATACCATACAAAGTGCATTCGTGAAATGGTACATTGTGCATCTTCTCTGTAGCTGTCACTGAGAGCGAGATCCAAGTTCGATCCAAAGGGCCTGTTCTGTGCTGTACTGTTCTATGTTCTATGTTCTAGATTTAAAATTTTAAGTGTTCTATTCAGATCCCCAAGAACAGCGGTGAAGATGCAGTTCTTGAATCTTTTCACACATGTATACAAACTTTTTTACATCTTCCCTTCAGTCAAAGGTAGAAGAGAGTGTAATTGTTGGGTGAGAAGGGCTTTTGATTTTGTCAGTGGGTTTCCCGAGGCAGTGGGAAATACAGGTGGAATCAATGAATGGAAGGCTGGTTTGCATAATGGACTATGCTGTGTTCACGACTCTGTAGTTTCTTATGACCTGAGGAAGAGCTGTTGCCAAACCATGCTGTGATAGGTTGCTTTCTATGGTACATCAATAATTGTTGTCCTTGTGGACACACTGAATTGCCTTAGCCTCTTGGGGAAATAGAGACATTGGTGTGCTTTTTTGCCCATTGTGACGATCTGGGTGGACCAGGAGAGATCGTTGGTGATCAACACTCTCAACTATCTCCACCTCAGCAACATCTCTCTCACTGTCTGATGCAGACGTGCTCACACTCACATTCTGTCGCCCATTCTGTCTGTCTGTCTGTCTCTCTCTCCCTCATTGCCCATCTCTCTCGCTCTGTCTGTCGCGCGCTCGCTCTCTCCAATTCTGCCTGGAAGAAGAAAGGCAAGAGCCATAATAAATAGGGATTGTTCAGCTAGAGGAACCATGCTGTGATATGCATCCAGATAGGATGCTTTCTCTGGTACATCAATGAAAGTTGTCCTTGTGGACACACCAAACTGCCTTAGCCCCCTGGCAAGTAGAGACAAATGGTGTGCTTTTTTGCCCATTGCAACGATCTGGGTGGACCAGATTTTTCACAGTCGTACCTGTGACTCCATTGTGGCATATTAACCAGGTCAACAATGTCATTAAGGGGATCCTGAAGGAGGAGGACCGTAAGACACAGCTCGATGTACACATTGGTAAGATGAGTGATTTGGTTTGGGGTAACGCTTGCACCAAGCGTTCTGAGAGCTAGGCAGTGGATTAAATAGCAGGACCTGTAAAGTTGTAATCTCTGGATTATTCCTGGTGCCACATGCTGAGAAGGCAAGAAAAAGGGGAAGAAAACAGATGAATGCTTGGCTCAAGTGTTTGTGTTTGGGGAGGGATTTAGACTCCTGGATCTGAAGGAGAATTTGTGAGGATGGTATGTCCTCTACAAGTGGGCTGGTCTGCAGCTGAAGCAGAAAGGAACCAAAATCCTTGCACAAGGGTTTGCTAATGTTGTGAGGAATTTAAGCTATCGGCCTTGCAAGCAGTGGGCAGTTGAAGAGCAGGGAATTCACTGAGGGGTGAGAAGCTAATAAAATAATAATTATATTCTGGGATTTCAACTGCACAACATTAATTGAGATTAGATAAAAGTTTGACTTGGGAAATAATTCTTTAAATACATTTGATAGATTATTTTACATGAACATGGAGATGAGCTTGTAAGGGACAGTGCAATGCTGGACCTATTTCTGGGACACAAAGCCAGTGTTCCTTTGGCCCTCGATGTTGCGCCGACCTGTGAACTAATCTTAACCCATCCCCCAACACTATCCCATCATCATCCATATGCTTATCCAAGGACTGTTTAAATGCCCCCAATGTGGCTGAGTGAACTACATCAGCAGGCAGGGCGATCCTTACCGCTCTCCAACTAAAGAACCTGCCTTTGACATCTATCTCAAATCTATTATCCCTCAATGCGTAGCTCTGCCCCCTCGGACAAGCTGATGCCATCATCCTCAGAAAAAGACTCTCACTGTCCACACTATCTAGTCCACTGATCATCTTGTATGTCTCTATTAAATCCCCTCTGAACCTCCTTCTCTCCAATGAGAACAGACCCAAGACCCTCAGCCTTTCTTCCTCAGACCTTCGCTGCAGAGCAGGCAACATCCTGGTAAATCTCCTCTGAACCTTTTCCAATGCTTCTACATCCTTCCTGTAATGGGGTGACCAGAAATGCACGCAGTATTCCAAGTAAGGCTGCACTAGCTACATCTTTTAATTTACTAGCACAGAGTACATCGCGTCCAGGATACCTATTGACCTTTAGCCCCATTAGTTTCCCTAGCACCTCTTCTCTGGTGATATTTCCTGTCTTCTTTTTGCCCCTTGTTAATTAAGTAATTTTGAGATGCTATTTGTGTCTTTTGCTGTGCAGACTGGTATAAAGTATTTGTTTGTCTCATTTGCTATTTCCTGATTCCCCATTATTATTTTTGCCGCCTCCATTCTTTAAGGGATCTGCTTTCACTTTGACCTCTTCCTTCATTTGTTTAAATAAGCTCTTATTGTCTGTTTCTTTTCTATTTCTCGGCTTTGAAATCTTTCCTTATTTCTGGTTTTCTACTAACCTTGGGCACTGACTGTTGAATTGGCAGAACATTGGAGAGAATGCTTAGAATATGAAATTTTTGGTCTGATAAATAGTACTCGACATGGTGCTGTTGCCTCCGCTCCTGCTCAGGTCTCTCCCACTTGAAATGCCAAATGTGAGCCTGCCCATGCTCTTCACAGCTGCCCTGCAGCATTAAATGGCTGGAGGCAGGACAGCGGGCACCCTCTTGGATGGAAGTTCTACCTTGTAGAACTCCTGGCCACTTAGAGCCCAGCAGAGTCTGAAGTTGCTGATGGCTGGATGGCGGGTCCCCGACTAGAGGTGCGGAGTGGTCGAGGTTTGTTAGGGGTTTTTAAAAGGTTGGATGAGAGTTTAAGGGCATGAAATGCCTAGGATCAGGCCAAGGGGCCTGTGAACGATGTTCCCCTACCAACTCACTTTTTCTAGACTGGATTGTGCATGTAAAGCTTTCTGATTGACATCTATCTCCTGACACAATAGAGGGGATCCCTTAAATTGCCATCAATTAGTCTCAGGAGGTCAAAGGATAGGCAGGCTGCTTGACAGTTCCCCAGAACTTTCACACATGTACGCACAGTGCCCTCCAGATTTTGTGTGTTCTTCCCACCTTCGTATCTGTGGGATGGGGCTGTATAATCGAGCTCATAAGAAGTTATCCTGAGCCTTGAAATAGGACTGGAATGATGCAGCCAAATCTGGTGACTTAACTTCAAGACTAATAATTTTGGTAGTCTTGAATAATAATAATGAAATTTACCCAACTTGTTTTAAGAATGTGACATTTTATCATCAAATTTAGCTAATGCTGTTTTCATTGGAGTACAGGGGATTAATAAGTAGTTAATCGAGACATTAGGGATTACGATAGGTTGGGATAAGATAAACGTGGAAAAGCTGTGTTCCCATGGCTAATGGATGATGTTACAAGGAGAAGGGAATGCATTCATGTTTTGGGGAAAAGATGTAGGGGGATGTAAAGAGGAATTTTTTTTTAAAGCAGTGAATGTTTCTGCCTGGCATTCGATGTTTTGACAATGTTTGCCAGATTTTGTTGGCATCTTGTGAACTAACATTGAATTGATACTTGCTTAACTACTAATTGTTTTTGGTAGACACTGTAGAACATACCATATGTATGGCAAAATAGCAAAATTACAAGAGAAATCTAGTTCAAAACCTAGGTAACAGAGCACCTTTTTAAAATTAACAAGAACGTGTCATTAATACACTTAATAGCTACGACATAGTGTGATTTAAAAGAATGCTGATAACCCGAAGTGAAATAGGGGTTGTAAGATCCACTGTTTGAAACGAGTGAAGAGCCAATTAGATTGTACTTTGGATTTGGATGTAATGAGAATGCACGCCGGTTGAAAGAGATCGATGTTTTAGGTTAAATTGTTCTGAGTGCTGCTTCATAAATATCAAGGAGGGCTCCATAACATATAAAGCTACTGTTCCTCCACCATTGTTCCACAGAAATTACTGAAGCAAACAACAGAATATGACCAGCATCACTGACGGTTCCCTAGTTAGATTTGACATTTTGCATTTGAGAAGGAAATGGCCTGTTTCCATCATTCCAGAGTACTTTTGTGAATCATTGTATTTATTTCTAGGCCAAATAAAGGAATTAATTTTATTTAATAGATCCAATAAGTTAAAACTGTAATCGAAGTTAGTTTTCTTCCTCCTTTGTCGTGGATCTGTTGGAGTTGCACACAGCACAATGTGTCTTCGATCAACACAAATTGACACAAAACGAGCAACTTCTAAATGTGACTGAAGTAATCAACTGTTCAACGACCATTATTGATGGTTTGGAACAAAAACACAAAGACTAGGTCAATGTGCCACTCTGTGTCGACATGTATCTGAACTGGCTGCTGAACGTCTTTGATACGTATGTATGATTTACACTTTAATGTAGTACGTTTAGATTGTCCTAAGGTGCATTAAACTGCTTCCTGCATATTGGATTTTGATATATGTATGATCAGTTAAGTAAATGTGAAGATTGTCGACTGATTAAAACCAACCCTGGCATTGTTGACATAAAGTTTCAGTGTGTTCTAATTTCATTTCAGTGAAAGAAATAAAGTAGTTAAAAGTTTTAGCGACTTTTGTTTTAAATCATAAAATTGAAACTGATATACTTTTGATTCCATTTGGTCAGATCTGTACAGGATCATGTAGACATCTCGACACTCTGATTGCAATGCTCTTCACGGTTACAAATGTTAGTGCTGGAGAATGACGTGTATAATGCGCACAATATGAACATCATCCAGTTAATGTCAAGGAATAAACGGCCAGATGTTGAATAAAATTTTGTGACCGTCAATCTCGTAGAGTCATACAGCATAGAAACACCATATCTATGCCTACCAACAAACACCAAACTGCACTAATCTCATTTATCTACACTTGGTCCAGAGCCTACTTTGACCTAGCATTTTAAATGCTCATCCCAGATGCTTTTTAAATGTTGAGAATACCTGCCTCTACTGCCCTCTCAGGCAGCGTGCTCCATACGTCTACCAGTTTTGACATGAAAAAGCTTTTCCTCAGACTTCCTCACCTTAAACTTGTGCCATCTGGTTTCATCCTCACCTTAAACTTGTGCCATCTGGTCTTAGACACATGTGCCCTGGGGAAAGGATTCTCACAATGTGTTCTGCCTGTGCCTGTCATAATTTTCTATGCCTCAATCAGATCAGAGGAATTGAGTATAAGAGCAAAGTGGTCCTTCTGCAGCTGTACAGGGCCCTGGTGAGACCACACCTGGAATACTGTGTGCAGTTTTGGTCTCCCAATTTGAGGAATGACATTCTTGCTATTGAGGGAGTGCAGCGTAGGTTCACAAGGTCAATTCCCGGAATGGCGGGACTATCATATGTTGAAAGATTGGAGCGACTGGGCTTGTGTCCTCTCGAGTTTAGAAGGATGAGAGGGGATCTGATTTAGACGGATAGGATTATGAATGGATTGGACACTGTGGAGGCAGGAAGCATTTTTCTGCTGATGGGTGAGTCCAAGAGGGAGAGAGAAAACAGGAAATTGTAGACCGGTTAGACTGATGTCAGTAGTGGGAACGATGCTGGAGTGAATTATAAAAGATGAAATTACAACTCATTTGGATAGCCGTAACAGGATAGGTCAGAGTCAGCATGGATTTACAAAGGGGAAATTGTGCTTGACGAATCTTCTGGAATCTTTTGAGTGTGTAACTATGAAGATAGACAAGGGAGAACCAGTGGATGTAGTGAACCTGGACTTTAAGAAAGCCTTTGATAAAGTCCCACATTGGAGACTAGTGAGCAAAGTCAGGGCACATGTTATTGGGGGCAAAATACTGACTTGGATTATAAATTGGCTGGCTGACAGGAAACAAAGAGTCGTGATGAATGGGTCCCTTTCGGAATGGCAGGCAGTGGCCAGTGGGGTACCACAAGGTTCGGTGCTGGGACCACAGCTGTTTACAATATCCATTAATGATAGAGATGAAGGCATTAAAAGTAATCTTAGCAAATTTTCCAATGACACAAAGCTGGGTGGTAGTGTGAAATGTGAGGAGTATGTTATGAGAATACAGGATGACTTGGATTGGCTTGGTGAGTGGACGGATGGCTGACAGATGCAGTTTAATGTTAATAAATGTGTGGTTATCCACTTTTTTGGTAGCAAGAACAGGAAAGCAGATTACTATCTCAATGGAGTCAAGTTGGTAAAGGGGAAGTACAATGTGATCTTGGTGTTCTTGTACATTAGTCAATGAAAGCAAGCATGCAGGTACAGCAGACAGTGAAGAAAGCCAATGGCATGCTGGCCTTCATAACAAGAGGAATTGAGTATAGGAGCAAAGACGTCCTTCTGCAGCTGTACAGGGACCTAGCTTAGAAGGATGAGAGGGGGTCTGATTGAGATGCAGAAGATTATTAAAGGATTGGACACTCTGGAGGCAGGAAGCATGTTTCCGCTGATGGGTGAGTCCAGAACCAGAGGTTCTGTTTAAAAATAAGGGGTAGGCCATTTAGAACAGAGTTGAGGAAAACCTTCTTCACTCAGAGAGTGGTGGATATATGGAATGCTCTGCCCCAGAAGGCTGTGGAGGACAAGTCTCTGGATCGTTTGAAGAAAAAGATGGATCGATCTCTTCAAGATAGTGGAATCAAGGGTTATGGGGATAAGGCAGGGACAGGATACGGATTGTGGATGATCAGTCATGATTATAATGAATGGTGGTGCTGGCTTGAAGGGCCAAATGGCCTACTCCTGCACCTGTTGTCTGTTGTAAAAGTTAATTGTAGAAGAATGATTAAGATGGTCCCATATATATGGTGTTGGCAGCTGCTTCACATTGGGAAAACAACATGGTTGATCTTGATTCTACTCCTACTTGTTACACAGAAGCCTCTTCGAGCAACAATTCTTGAATGCCACAATGATGCCACCCGAAGGTTGCAGGAACAGCAACTCATATTCAGCTTGGGAACCCTGCAGCCCAATGGTATCAATGTGGACTTCACCAGCTTCAAAATCTCCCCTTCCCCCACCGCATCCTAAAACCAGCCCAGTTCGTCCCCTCCCCCCACTGCACCACACAACCAGCCCAGCTCTTCCGCTCCACCCACTGCATCCCAAAACCAGTCCAACCTGTCTCTGCCTCCCTAACCTGTTCTTCCTCTCACCCATCCCTTCCTCCCACCCCAAGCTGCACCTCCATCTCCTACCCACTAACCTCATGCCACCTCCTTGACCTGCCCGTCTTCCCTGGACTGACCTATCCCCTCCCTACCTCCCCACCGATACTCTCCTCTCCACAAACTATCTTCTTTTCTCTCCATCTTCGGTCCGCCTCGCCCTCTCTCCCTATTTATTCCAGAACCCTCACCCCATCCCCCTCTCTGATGAAGGGTCTAGGCCCAAAACGTCAGCTTTTGTGCTCCTGAGATGCTGCTGGGCCTGCTGTGTTCATCCAGCCTCACATTTTATTATTCTTGAATGTTGACGGGACGTTGAAATGCAGGTAGATTATCGTGATCACTTGTTGAAAATGGATAGCAGCTAGTAGTTCTCTTTCGTCTCAACTAGTGACCAGTAGGCAACGGTCAAACGGTACCTAACCCAGAGGTCACAAGCTCCTCTGAGACATGATGTTAGTTGAGTCTCATGAATAACTACCTGCAGATGGACTATCTGCAGATAAAGCATGGTATTAAATCTCACATATACTGCTCTCAACCGTTTTAATCGAAGTATTTATCACTCGTTGCATAGAAACAGATCACAAAACTGAAATGGCATATGCACAAATACCAGCATACAAGTTCTTTACAGTAGCATTTTGTTTAAAGTTGTATTTGTAAAATAAAAGGGTGAAATATTAACTTTCACAAATCATATTAACATGCTGTAGAAATCTGTGGAAGTGAGAAATTTGTTTTTTGATTCAATACATGTCTGACAAATGACAATTCAAAGAGATCTTTGTTTCAGCTGGAGTGGGTTGTGGAGTCAACCTCATTAGGGGCATTTAAGTGACTATTTGACAGGCATATGGGTGATAATACAAGATAGGGGTGGAGGTTAGATAGACCTGAGGTTTAGGGTAAAAGTTCAGCACAGCATCATGGGCTGAAGGGCCTGTACTGTTCTATGTTCTATGTATCTTATGCTGTATTCAAATAAGTAAAGTCAGTCAGTGACATTCTGCAATTTCCTTTTCCAGGGGTAGGAGTGGAAGAATCAGAGTGTTTCTTTGAAAATTGGCTTGATGTGTCTGTCCAAGGGTCATCTGGAGGAAAAAATACAAGTGTAAGTACTAAATCTATCATTGCTGATACACATGTAAACTGTAGATTTAACTGTACGTAAACTTTGTTTAACAAACTAGCCCACTCAATAAACTGACAAAAATTACACACCAGATGTTTACTGTATTCTCATAATCTCTGTGATGTCTGGTGAGGGTGCAAGTGAGAAGGCTCCCTGCCAGTAAGTTTGAGTTAAGGCGAAGTTGCATCATTACTGAAGTTATTTATGCTGTAAATGAAGGAGAACAGTAATGTGTATATCCCATGCATTATGTTCCTGTTCTTGAGTGTGTGTTTTTTGTGTGTGTGGACCTATTGATCAACTGGAATTTTTGATTATTCAGCCCATTCCTGGTACCACGGGTACTGTTTAACAAAAGGTTTGCTGTCTTAGTATATTTCTCTATTTAGTCACTGCCACTATTAATGTTAAGTTATAGCGTGGTCTTTGCAGAATCTGCACAGTGCATTCCTGCTGGATAAATGATGCACTACATCTGTATGATGCCATTGCTTCTCAACGACACCATCTTAGCAGCTGTTTTTGTTACCAATAATGTTTTCATCATTAGAATACTTGGAAAATATTCAGAAGTGCTGTATGACTCTACTGCTCACTTGCAGCAGTGATAACACTTAATGTGAGGTCATGTTTTTCCCCATTTGATGTTCTGTTGTCAACAATGTATCTCACAACTAATGGGCATATTTCATTGAAACCTGGTCTGTACAGGTATGGTCCAAGGAAGAACTGATTAGTTTTTGACAGATCTAGATTTATTTCTCTATTTTTTAAAAACATCAGTTAAAATTTGTTGTATAGGCAAATGATCATCTTTCTGGAATATTGTTGATTGATTTAGAATGTTGTGGATTGTGACAGCCCTGATAGTAGAATTTTTCATAACTATCAAAATATGAGCAGAATTTTCAGAGCAGATTATCAAATTGGCCTGAAGCTTTCTCAGTGAGATGGAAGCTTTTAATAAAAGGATTTATTTTGTCGGCCTTGCATTTACAAAGAATCAGTCAAGTGGAGAAATGCCTCAAAGAAAAGCTGTGTAATTGTAGAGTCATGGATGTTTGTTGCACAGGAGGAGGCCGTGCGGTCTGTCGTTACTGCACTACTCAACAAAGATCTGTCTACATTGAACTCACATGGCATTGATTTCCTTTTTGATTGTTTGACCCATAGCCCTGGAGCCTACGGCAACACAAGTGAATATCTAAATACTGCTTAAATATTCAGACACTTTATGAATCAGCCACACTTTCAGTCAGTGAGTTCATGTCAACTAATGGAAAAAGCAGCTTCCAGTTATCCTTTCTATGCCCTTCAAAATCTTAAACACCTTTTTACCAGGTCCCCTTGTCTGCTCCAATCTTGTCATCAGTCAGATGGGCAGGTCAGTGGCAGATTGATATAGCCTGAAGAAGGAATAAGATAAGAGAGTACTTAATGTGGCAAAGCCTGTCGTGCCCGATGGAGGTCAGCTACAGCAGTCAGCAGTGAAGTCCACTGGCAAGGATGGGCGGGTTTTAGCCCAGCGCAGCGAATACAAACCATCACGGGGGAAGCCTCGTTCAGAGTGTCTGCAAACTCGTGGCTTAGGAAAGGACTGTAATAGAACATAGAACAGAACAGAACAGTACAGCACAGAACAGGCCCTTCAGCCCACAATGTTGTGCCGACCATTGATCCTCATGTATGCACCCTCAAATTTCTGTGACCATATGCATGTCCAGCAGTCTCTTAAATGACCCCAATGACCTTGCTTCCACAACTGCTGCTGGCAACGCATTCCATGCTCTCACAACTCTCTGTGTAAAGAACCCGCCTCTGACATCCCCTCTATACTTTCCACCAACCAGCTTAAAACTATGACCCCTCATGCTAGCCATTTCTGCCCTGGGAAATAGTCTCTGGCTATCAACTCTATCTATGCCTCTCATTATCTTGTATACCTCAATTAGGTCCCCTCTCCTCCTCCTTTTCTCCAATGAAAAGAGACCAAGCTCAGTCAACCTCTCTTCATAAGATAAGCCCTCCAGTCCAGGCAGCATCCTGGTAAACCTCTTCTGAACCCTCTCCAAAGCATCCACATCTTTCCTATAATAGGGCGCCCAGAACTGGATGCAGTATTCCAAGTGCGGTCTAACCAAAGTTTTATAGAGCTGCAACAAGATCTCATGACTCTTAAACTCAATCTCCCTGTTAATGAAAGCCAAAACACCATATGCTTTCTTAACAACCCTGTCCACTTGGGTGGCCATTTTAAGGGATCTATGTATCTGCACACCAAGATCCCTCTGTTCCTCCACACTGCCAAGAATCCTATCCTTAATCCTGTACTCAGCTTTCAAATTCGACCTTCCAAAATGCATCACCTCGCATTTATCCAGGTTGAACTCCATCTGTCACCTCTCAGCCCATCTCTGCATCCTTCAATGTCCCGCTGCAGCCTACAACAGCCCTCTACACTGTCAACGACACCTCCGACCTTTGTGTCGTCTGCAAACTTGCTGACCCATCCTTCAATCCCCTCATCCAAGTCATTAATAAAAATTACAAACAGTAGAGGCCCAAGGACAGAGCCCTGTGGAACCCCACTCACCACTGACTTCCAGGCAGAATATTTTCCTTCTACTACCACTCGCTGTCTTCTGTTGGCCAGCCAATTCTGTATCCAAGCAGCTAAGTTCCCCTGTATCCCATTCCTCCTGACCTTCTGAATGAGCCTACCATGGGGAACCTTATCAAATGCCTTGCTGAAGTCCATATACATCACATCGACAGCTCGACCCTCATCAACTTTTCTAGTCACATCCTCAAAAAACTCTAAGTTTTGTGAGACATGACCTACCCCTCACAAAGCCGTGTTGACTGTATTTGATCAAGCCATGCTCTTCCAGATGGTCGTAAATCCTATCCCTCAGAATCCTTTCTCACACCTTGCAGACGACAGACGTGAGACTTACTGGTCTGTAATTGCCGGGGATTTCCCTATTTCCTTTCTTGAAGAGAGGAATTACATTTGCCTCTCTCCAGTCCTCAGGTACGACTCCAGTGGAGAGTGATGTTTGACTTTTTAAACTTTTGTTTTTATTCTTCTACTGTTATACTAAGAAGACTGTAGTGCTGAACATTTTAACTTATTCATTTATTTTTATCACATGGAGCATTGAACGGTACAGCACAGTACAGGCCCTTCAGCCCACGATGTTGTGCCGAACTTTTACCCTAATCCTGTGGTCAATCTAACCTCCGCCCCTACTTTATACTATCATCCATGTGCTTGTCTAATAGCCGATGAAATGCCCCTATTGAGGCTGACTCCACTCCCCTCTCCGGCATTGCATTCCACTCCCCTACGACTCTGAGTAAAGAAGGATGGATAAATTTTCTACTTCTGCAACTAAAATTGCGTACCAAGGTACTTTGTACCTGAGATGGCACCGTCTAAGGCAACTTTGTACTCTTTTCTTTGTACTCTTGTACACTGTATTGAATGCATGTGATAATAAAATCTCACTCTAATGCATAGCAGGACACTGGGAAGCTTAGAGGAGAAAAGGGACCCTGGAGTGCTTGTTCATGAATTCCTGAAGGGGTCAGGTCAGGCTAGTAAGGGTTGTTACAAAGACATATGGGACACCTCCCTTTATCAATTGTGGCATAAATTGTAAGAGTGGGAAGGTCACTTTGGAGTTGTTTAAAAGTTTGGTTAGGCCACAGCTGCAGTCGTGTGTGGCATTTTGGTCACCACCCATTAGGAAGGATGTAATTGCACTGGAGGGAATGAAAAGGATGTTGCATGTGTTGGAGCATTTTAGCTGTGAAGAAAGACTGGAAAAATTCACATTATTTTCTGTGAAGCAGAGAAGGTTTGGTGGGTGAATGGAGGTCCTGACAGAGGCATATAAGATTATGAGAGGTATAGATGGGTTGAATAGAAAGCATTGTTCCCCTTAGTTAAAGCATCAATAACAATAGAGCATAATTTTAAAGAGAAAGACGGGAATATTGAGGAGGTTTGAGGAAAATCGTTTTCATCCAGAGTGTGGTGAAGGTCTGGAGCGCATTGCCTGGGCGGGAAGTTGAAACAGGAAACCTCACAACCTTTGAAAAGTACTTGGATGAGCAGTTGACATGTCGTAATATTTAAGAGAATGGTCTCGTGTGTAAAAATGGGACTAGTATATGTTGCAGTGTATTTTTAGAGGTACAGCCTTAGTGGGCTGTAGGACCTCTTCTGTACTATATGATTCCATGACAACCCCCAGCCCAGGCAGCTGGTTTTTTCAGTCATCTCCAGGATTACACCCTTCATAGTGTGATCCCTTGCGTTGTTCGCCCTCCCAAGTTCATTAGCTCACACTTTTCCTGGTTGAGTTCAATTGCTGTGCTCAGCTGACCAGTCTGTTGATCTCCTCCTGAAGTTTATTCTTCCTGTCTGTCAACCAATTTTGGATCCAGTGTGCCACTTTGCCTTTGATCCCATGGCTGTTATTTACATGGCCATTCCATCGATATCCTCCTCACTAAATTAGCCATTCGCTAGCAATACAGTCATACATCCTGTGTTTAAGCCCAAATGATGAATTAACTTGACAAATTTCAAGGGTCCTTGTGGAAAGCCCTGCACAACCCCACTCAAAGCAAACATCCTGTCAAATAGATATCCCTCTACCATCAATCACCCTGTGCTCTCTGCCACAGCCAGTTTTGGCTCCAGTGTGCCTCTTTGCCTTTGATCCCATGGCTGTTGTTTTCTTGCTCAATCTGCCAAGGGGGACTTTACTAAGCCCACATCAAATGCATAATGTGACCTCATCTTAACAAATCCATAGTGTTTATCCCTGATTATTTCTTGCAAGTACATTCTACCCCTAAGAATGCCTCTTTATAGCTTCACCAGTGCTGAGATTATTCTGACTGGCCTTTAATTTCCTGGTCTGTTCCTCTCTCCGTTTGTTAATAGTGGGACAATGTTAATAGTGTTTCATTACTTCACGTGTGATTGACAAGGGTTTGAAAATTGCTGCCAGCGGCCCAGATATCTCCTCCCTCACTTCCCCCGCTAGCTGGTATACGTTTCAGTTCGCCCTGTAGATGTATCCACTTTTAAAGTTGCTCAACCAGCTGCATCTCCCTGTCTCTTAACCTCTGATGCTCCGAGGTCCTCTGCCCTGATATCTTACTTGCAGTGTCCTTTTCCATTGTAAAGATTGACACAAAATATTCATTGAGGACAGTGCCCATGTTTTCCAGGTCCACACAAAGATTACCTCTGTGAAATGAACGAGGAGATATTAGAGAGGTTTGAGATTTACAATCAAGAAAGAAATTGACAAATTGACTTCCTTGGAGAATCATACAACATACATTGTCCATTGTTGTAAACAAACAGAAGTTTTTGTTTCCACAGTTGTTTGCAAATAGCCAATCAAGATCATAAAATAATGTTTTAAGATGATTTACAAAGCAAGGCAATTGAGGAAGATGTATTGGATGTATTGAACTCTCAACTACCTCCCTTAAGTTTAGGAATGTCAGTATTTTTCTTCTGGATAACTTTTGCAGATATCTTCAAACAAGTAGCTGAACCCACAGATTTATGTGACCAACGAAGCCTGAGCCTTTTGCTTCACGATGCAGTCCAGATCCCTCGGCAGCTGGGTGAGGTAGCTTCATTTGGAGGCAGCACCATTGAACCAAGTGTCCGCAGTTGCTCCCAACATGTAAGTGTGCTCTGCACCAATTCATAATGTCAAGCGGGTCTACTTGCCAGTATGAATTTTGAGCTCATTTTCGTTTTGTTCACCTGCACATCTGCCAATGTGGTATATCGTATCCATTGCACCCGGTGTGGCCTCCGCTACATTGGGGAAACCAAGCAGAGGCTTGGGAACCACTTTGCAGAACACCTCCGCTTGGTTCGCAACAAACAACTGCACCTCCCAGTCGCGAACCATTTCAACTACCCCTCTCATTCCTCAGACGACATGTCCATCATGGGCCTCCTGCAGTGCCACAATGATGCCACCCGAAGGTTGCTGGAACAGCAACTCATATTCCGCTTGGAAACCCTGCAGCCCAATGGTATCAATGTGGACTTCACAAGCTTCAAAATCTCCCCTTCCCCCACTGCATCCCAAAACCAGCCCAGTTCTTCCCCTCCCCCCACTGCATCTCAAAACCAGCCCAGCCTGTTTCTGCTTCCCTAACTTGTTCTTCCTCCCACCCATCCCTTCCTCCCGTCTCAAGCTGCACCTCCTTTTCCTACCTACTAACCTCATCCCACCTCCTTGACCTGTTTGTCTTCCCTGGACTGACCTATCCCCTCCCTACCTCCCCACCTGTACACTCCTGTCTACCTATCTTCTTTTTTATCCATCTTCGGTCCACCTCCCCCTCTCTCCTTATTTATTCCAGTTCCCTCTCCCCATGCCCCTCTCTGATGAAGGGTCTAGGCCCGAAACGTCAGCTTTTGTGCTCCTGAGATGCTGCTTGGCCTGCTGTGTTCATCCAGCTCCACACTTTGTTATCTTGCACTATTGATATGGACTGGTTTGTCACTAGAATTTATTACCCAGGCAAAGTGTGTCACGACTTCAGTTGATCTGAGCTCTTAACAGCAGATGGAGCCTCAAGTTAATGCCTCTTCTGAATGCTGGCATCTCCGACAATCCAAATTCCTCAGTACTTCATTGAAGTATTACCCTAAAAATTATGCTTAAATATAAATTACAGCTTGAAGCCATAACCTTCTAATTTATTGTTCAGAGCTCTACCAGTTTATAACAGAACTAGAACGGACCTGGAATGGATACGGGATGGTTTTCTTGAGCAATATGTTGAGGAACCAACTGGAAAGCAGTGCATCTAAGACTGGGTGCTGTGTAATGAGAAGGGAATCATTGCCAATCTAGCTGTGCAAGATTTCTTCGAGATGAGTGGCCGCAACATGATAGAATTTTTTCAATCAAGATGGAGAGTGTGAGAGTTGATTTGGAGACCAGGGTGCTGCATCTTAATAATGAAAGCTGAAGATATGAGGCATGAAATTAGCCTTGATAGATCACAAAGAGTTGCTTAAAGGGATGACAGTGGATAGGCAATGGCAAACATTTAAGGAGCACGTGGGCGGACTACAACAACTGTTTATTCCTGTCTGGCATGAAAGCAAAATGGGTAAGAGGACCAATCCATGACTTAACAAAGGCAATTAGCGATAGTATCTGATCCATGGAAACAACATTTGAGGATTGGCAGCATAGTAGAATTTAGCAAAGAAGGACCAAGGGATTGATTAAGAAGGGGTAAATGCAGTAAAGTAAGCATACAGGGAACATAAAGACTGACACAGAGTTTCTATAGATACGTGAAGAGAAAGAGACTGGTAAAGACAAATGTTAGGAAGGGGGTTGACCAGTCAAGGGAAGACAGACAGGTCAAGGAGGCAGGGCTGACGCTGGTAGGTAGGAGGTGGGGTGGGGTTAGGGTGTAACCCTAACCCGAACTCTCACCCTAATCTCCACCCCACCTCCTACCTACCAGCATCATCCCCTCCTCCTTGACCTGTCTGTCTTCCCTTGACTGATGAACCTCCATCATAACTCCCCAACAACACTCACCTTTACTGGCTCCAGCACCGCCTCTTTGATCTGTCTCCACCTACCTTCTCCTCTATCCATCTTCTATCCACCTCCCCTTCTCTCTTTATTTATTTCAGAATCCCGTTCCCCTCCCCCATTTCTGAAAAAGGGCCCAAACCCGAAACGTCATCTTTCCTGCTCCTCTGATACCGCTTGGCCAGCTGTGTTCATCCGGCTCCACACCTTGTTATCTCAGATTCTCCAGCATTGGCAGTTCCTCCCGTCTCTGAAATGGTCTGTTGGCCTTCGTTCCGAGAGGTTTCGAGTACAGAAGCCGGAATGTGGTGTTGCAGTTACGCAGCACCTTGGTGAAGCCGCACCTAAAATAGTGTGTGCAGTTTTGTGCTCCTTTTCTGCGGAAGGATGCTGTTGCTCTCATAGTTTATCAGTGCAGCGCATGTTTATCAGCCTGTTTCCCGGAATGGCAGGTCTAATGTATGCTCAGAGATTGACTCGGTTAGGATTGTTCTCGCTGGAATTCAAATGAATGAGGTGACTTATAAAATTCGAACAGGACTGGACAGGATAGATGCAGTTCCCAGTGGTGGGTGTGTCCAGAACCAGGGGTCACAGTGTGAGGATTCAGGATAGACGATTTCGGAGGTATTTCTTCACCCAAAGAATGGTGAGTCCGTGGAAATCATTACCAAAGCAAGCAGTTCATGTCAAAACATTGAACGTATTCAAGATATGGCTAGATATAACACTTGGGGTGAATGGGATCAAGTGTTATGGAGAGAAAGCAGGATTAGGCTGTTGAGTTGGATGATCAGTCATGATCATGAAGAATGGTGGAGCAGGCTCAAAGAGCCATTTGGCCTCCTCCCTGCTCCTAGCTTCCATGTTTACAATAGTCACTCTCTGAAATGCAAAGCTTGAGCAATTGTGCAACTTTGAACTGGGTGCTGGTAGTTTGGTCAGTAACGAAGTTAGGTAAGGTCCGGCAGGACAGTGCTCATTGTTGTTTCTAACATTTTCACCGTGCAGGACTTAGTCCTTGCTCTGCTTCAAGCGAAGAAGTGAGCTAATTGGAGATATCTACAACTTGTTAAGGTTCCAAAGGTTTAAAGTGATGTGGGGATGTGTGGTATTGTTCATCAAGTACATCATGAAGATAAATAAGATAAAAGATAAAAGAATGACGAGAGTAAGATGAGGGCCAATCAAGGACAGTAGTGGGAAGTTGTGTGTGGAGTCAGAGGAGATAGGGGAAGCACTAATTGAATATTTTTTGACAGTATTCACTCTGGAAAACGACAATGTTGTCGAGGAGAATACTGAGATACAGGCTACTCGACTAGCGTTTTGTACAGTCACGGGATTTCTCGGGATTGACTTCCGGAGCCATGATGTCATGCTCCAACTGTACAAAATGCTAGTGCAGCCTCATTTGGAATATTGCGTGCAGTTCTGGTCGCCCCATGACAGGAAGGATGTTGAAGCATTGGAAAAGGTGCAGAGGAGATTTACCAGGATGCAGCCTGGTCTGGAGCACAGGCCCTACGAAGGAAGGCTGAGAGACTTGGGTCTGTTCTCATTGGAGAAAAGGAGGCTAAGGGGGGATTTAATAGAGACATATAAGATGATCAGAAAATTAGATATTGTGGACAGTGAGAGTCTTTTTCAGAGGATGATGATTTCAGCTTGTACAAGGGGGCATAGCTACAAATTGAGGGGTGATAGATTTAAGACAGATGTCAGAGGCAGGTTCTTTACTCAGAGAGTGCTATGGGCGTGGAATGCCCCGCATGCCAAAGTAGTTAACTCAGCCACATTAGGGGCATTTCAACAGTCCTTGGATAAGCATATGGATAATGATGGGATTGTGTCAGGGGAGGGGCTTAGATTAGTTCACAGGTCGGCGCAACGTCGAGGGCCGAAGGGCCTGTTCTGTGCTGTATTGTTCTATGTTCTATGTTCTATAATGGATATCACAAGTAGATGACTGATGTGTATACTGTGCATTGTCAAATGGTTCAAATTTTAGAACTGAAAAGTGCCTGGTCTACCTCAAATTGCCATGGAAAACCAAAGCTTCTCAAAAGTTTGAGCTTAAGCAAGTAATTCATGCTGCTGCTGTATAGTGGTTATGTGAATGGTATTTTCCCCTAGCAGGATGCTGTTGTCAGTCCAAAAATAATCCTCATTGCATTGACCAACATTGTCTATGAAATTTGCAGCCAGTATTATGCCAGACATATAGGTCATGTATGATAATGATTGGCCGACTGAAAACTGCTTGTTTGTAATGAGCAGAGCACACCGCACCGGCACGTGTGAGATGCTTTCTCTTTTCCACAACCAAGGACCCCAACATGGTTCGCAGAACTTTCACTTTGATCCATTTCACAAAATTCGGCCCTCATCCATTCCACCTATCCCAGAATCATAAATTCTCCTTATTCTCAGCTTGTCCCTCCATCAACCTCTGCGTTCAGCAGATTATCTTCCAGCATCTTCACCAGTGTCCCCTTTCAGCATTCCAAAGTGACCATTCCCTCTGTAGTCCACTCCTCAGTCACCAAGCAAGGTCCCAAATACACTTGTAAAGTGAAACAGCGATTTACCCGTACTTCATCTGTTCAAACATACAGGTATATTCAATTTTTCCAGTGTTTTCTCTGCAAAGGGGAAATGATACATTGATTAGGTGATTATCCTGCGGTACACCCTCATTCAGTCCACAAGAGTGGACTTGTCAACCACACGACATGTTTTTCTTCTCGTATAAATTATTCCAATTGTTTGAAATATCATGTTCTTGCGTTTGTTCCATTGGGTGTAAGACAAAACTGCTTTGGTAATAAAAGTCTCTCTGAAATGAAAGACACAAATGTAAGGTATTTCCGGCTGGTAGACAGGAGGTCGGAAAACTCCCAAAAATTCTCAAGGGAATGCTTGTGATGAGGTGGAGGGTAGAAGAAATTATGTTACGAAACATTATTTTTTGCAAAAGCTTGGTAACACAATGGTAATTTTTTTTAAAAAAAATCAAAGGTTGTGTCCAGAAGAGGTGTGAATAGCTACATAGGCATCTGAATGCAAAAAGGGATACAGGAGCAAGATGGAAGCGTAGGTTCTGATCTAAATTGGTTGAACTTAATATTGGACCAGAAGGCTAGAAAGTGACAAGACAGATGATGAAGTCTTGTTCCTCAAACTTGTATTAAGGTTGTTGACTAATTGATTGATTTATTGTCACGTGTACCAAAGTAGAGTGAACATCTTTATTTATGAGTGGTACAGGCAGATCATAGTAAGCGAAGGATATACAGATGAAAATGACAGAGGCATGCAGGTTACATTGAACAGAGCATGCGCTCAGTGAGATCAATGTTAGCAAGATCAGCGTTATTTCAGGCTAGAGAGTCTATTTATCAGTCTGATAACAACTGGGAAGAAGCTGTTCCTAAAACTGTTGGTGTGCATGTGTTCAGGCTTCTGTACCTGGTGCCTGATGGAAGAGGATGTAGGAGATCATTACGTAGGTGCGATGGGTCTTTGGTGATGCTGGCTACCTTTCCGCAGCAGTGAGCCATGTAAATGGAGTCCTTGGATGAGAGGTTGGCTTCCGTGATGATCTGGGCTGTGCACACCCGCTTCTGTAGTTTCTCACAGTCCTGGGCAGAATAGTTGCCATACCAGGCCATTATACACTTGGACAATGTGCTTTTAATGGTGCATCTGTAGAAATTGGTCAGGCCAAATTTCCTGAGCCGCCTGAGGAAGGAGAGGCATTGTTGTGCCGCCTTGACCAACGTATTTTCGTGGAAAGTCCAGGACGGGTTGTTGATTATCGTCATACCGGGGAACTTGACACGCTCCACCCTCTCAACCTCAGTTCCATTGATATACATCAGGGCGTGTTCTCCTCCTGTCTTTTGAAATCAGTGATCAGTTCTTTAGTTTTGCCGACATCGAGAGAGAGGTTGTTCTCTGCACCACGTCACCAAACCCTTTGCCTCCCTTCTGTATTTTGATTCATTGTTAGATATCCATCCCACTGCAGTGGTGTCGTCAGTTAACTTGCAGATGGCGTTAATTTGGAATTTGGCAACACAGTCATGGGTGCACAAGGAGTGCAGTAGGGGGCTGAGGAAACATCCTTAGAGGGCACTAGTGTTATTGTGGAGGAGGGGCAGTTACCTATCTTCACTGTGGTTTTGGGTCAGAAAGTTAAGGATCCAGTAGCAGAGGGCAGAGCAGAAACCTAGGTCATAGAGTTTTGAGATCAGTCTGGAGGGGATAATAGTGTTGAAGGTGGAGCTGCAGTCAATGAGCAGGATTCCTACATAGCTCATTGTGCACATTGCTGCCAACGACATCGGTAGAAAGAGGGTTCACTGAATCCCTACAGTGTAGAAACATTCAGCCCAACAGGTCCACACCTACCCCTGCAAGGCTAACAAACCTGGTAGCTATGGACAATTTAGTGTGGTCAATCCACCTAATTTGCACATCTTTGGACTGTGGTAGGAAACTGGAGCACCTAGCGAAAACCCTCACAGACATGGGGAGAATGTGTAAACGAAGAGTCACCCAAGGGTGGAATTGAGCCCAGGTCCCTGGTACTGTGAGGCAGTAGTGCCAACCACTGCACCACCTTGTTGCCCTTGAGACTTTCTCCAAGGCTACCCTTGTGTCTTAAGGGACTCTTTTCCCCCCATTCTCACTAACACATTTATTATGTCGTACAATCCCGTAGCAGCAATATCTTTTAGAGTGTGGGAAGAAATGGGAGTAACTGGAGGAAACTCAAACAGTCATGGGGAGAATGCGCAAACTCCACACAGACAGTTGTTCACAACTGGAATCGATCCTGGGGCCCTGTCACTGTAAGGCAGTGGTGCTAACCACTCAGCCACTGTGCTGTGGCATTTAGGTCCTGCAAAATGAGTACAAGAACTAGAATGATGAATATTCAACCTTTCGCACAAAAAGTTGGTCAGAGCTAGGACTCATACTAATCACTGTAACACTGTTTCTGAGACCACAAGGTGGAGAGCTGGATGGACACAGCAGGACAAGCAGCATCAGAGGAGTAGGAAAGCTGATGTTTCTGAAGAAGGGTCTAGGCCCGAAACGTCAGCTTTCCTACTCCTCTGATGCTGCTTGGCCTGCTGTGTTCATCCAGTTGTACACCTCGTTAACTCCGATTCTCCAGCATGTGCAGTTCCTGCTATCTCTCCAGAACACTTTTTGTTTTGTTCACAGCAATGACAGAACACAGTTTGAGAGAAAATAATGCAGCCATATACACAACATTGATGAAAGATACTTTCTCATTTCCAAATGTTAAGGAAAGCGTTGTATGAAAATTATATTCTGTCACAGAATTTGGACACACTCTGGTTTCTTCCTGTGTTGCCTAAAACGTATGCCATGTTTTTCGACCTTTGATTTCTCAGCATTTCTTCTTCTTTTGTAATGTAGTGCTGGAGGGAAACCATAATCCCAGATTGTAAGTGCTTTGAGGTTCAACATTGTCTGAGAACCCCCTCACTGTCTCTGAATACCCAAACTGATCAATAATAATCATCCTAATTGTCTGTTTTGACCTTACTGCAGCATTGCTTATTGTGTCACTGGCGGGTGACAGATCACATTGACATTTCACATCATGAAAGTAGCTGCATGAATATTTGTATTCTTGGTTCTACATTAGTGAGTTTTTGTTGCAACGTTTTGGTCTGGAAGTAAGAGGCATCTCAAAGAATGTGCTATCTGTGCTTTTGTGGAATCTGCTTTTGTACTTTGACTTTGGGTTAAGCAATGTAACATGTCCTTGCTGATTTTCCATATTTAATTCAATTAGAATTTCATTGACTCTAGGTTTTACTCTTGAAATATGATGAATGAGCAGAAGGCTATTCAGTCCATTGAGTCTGCCACTCAATGAGATCATAAAATACTGATATTCCTCGATACCACTTTCCTGCCGTTTCCCTATAGCGTTTCATTCCCATACTGTTAAAAATACTCCAGTCTGAGCATCTTAACTTTTGTACATCCCTCTGCAGGCAGTCTGGCAGTCTCATCACTTGTCTTCCATACCTATTTTTGTGTTTTCTGTAAGCTCGGTAATAGTACATTCACTTTCATCACTATGTCATTAATATTTATTCGCAACAAGAATGGCCGTGGCATTGATCCGTATGGCAGTTCACTTTTTACAGCTTGCCAACCTGGAAATGACTCCCCTTGTACCAAATGTCTGTTCTCTATTATTTGGTCAATCCCCTATCCATGTTAATATATTTCCCCAAAACTATGTGGTCTTATTAAAAGTCTTATCTGCTTGAAGTGTGATTATTTTTACAAATACCTTTTTGAATGTCACACCCTTTTATTTGTACTACTTGTAATCTCCTCATGGAATTCTTATAAATCTGTCATGCACAATTTCCTGTTTATCAAGCCGTAGTGACTGTGATTGTATTATGTATTTTAAGTGCTCTGCAATTACATCTTTTCTGATAGGCTCTTGCATTTTCCAATAACAGACATTAAGCTAACTGGCCAGTAGTTATCTTTTTTGTCTCCTTTCCTTTCTAAAATAAAGGTACTAGTCATAGCATCCCTGCAGCATGAGAGCAGGCCACTTGGCCCATTGTGTCCAAACTGACTCTCGGAAGAGCATGGCACCCAGATTCAACCAGCTGCCCAGCCCCTGCAACCTTGCATTTCCCATGGCTAATCCACCTAATCTGTGCATGTTTGGATTGTGGGAAGAGACCGGAGCAGCTCGAAGAAACCCACACAGACACGGGGATAAGGTGCAGATTCCTCACAGAAAATCACCTGTGGATGGGATTGAATCCAGGTCCCTGCCACTGTGAAACAGCATGCTACTCACTGAGCCACCATACTGCCCTGTGGGGCACTGGGACTTTTTGAAAAGCCAAGGATACTGGAGAGATTGTGATCAGTGCATCAACTATCACTATAGCTATTACTTTTAATATCCTAGGATGCAGCACTTCGGGCCCAGGGGACCTAATGGTCTTTAACCCAGTTAGTTTCCCTCATATCTTTTCTTTAGGGATAGTTGCTGTTTTATATCCTGTCCTATCATTTGCCCTTTGATTATGCAGGAATTTTGGAACACTGTCAGTGTCTTTTACTGTGACTGTATTCATTTGTGGGACATGTGTGTCACTGCCTGGCCAGTATTTCTTGCCCATCCTGAGTTGCCTCTTGAGAAGGTGATGGTGAGCTGCCTTCTTGAACCACTGCATTCTTCCTGCTGTGGGTTGACCCACAGCGCTATTAGGGAGGGAATTCCGGGATTTTGAGGGGAAGGAATGGCAATGTATTTCCAAGTCAAGATGGTGAGGGACTTGGAGGCGGTGGTGTTCCCATATGTCTGCTGCCCTTGTCCTTCTGGATGGAAGTGGTCTTGGGTTTAGAAGGTGCTGTCTGAGGAGCATTGGTGAATTTTTGCAGTGCATCTTGTAGTTAGTACCCACCGCTGCTACTGAGCATTGCAGATGGAGGGAGTGGATACTTGTAGATGTTGTACTGGCTGCTTTGTCCTGGATGGTGTCAAGCTTCTTGAGTGTTGATGGAGCTGCACTCATCCAGGCAAGTGGGGAGTGTTCCATCGCACTCCTGACTTGTGCCTTTTAGATGGCGGACAGGCTTTGAGGAGTCAGGGGGTGAGTTATTTGATGTGATATTCCCAGCATCTGGCCTCCTCATGTGGCCACTATCTTAATGTGATGACCAGTTGAGTTTCTGGTCAATGGTAACGCCCAGCTGACAGTGAGGGATTCATTGATGGTAACACTCTTGAATGTCAAGAGATGGTCAGAGCCTGGCATTTGTGTGGCGCAAATGTCACTTGGCACTTGTCAGCCCAAGCCTGGATATTGTCCGGATCTTGTTGCACGTGAACTTGGACTGCTTCAGTGTCTGAGAAGTCAAATGGTGCTGAACATTGTGCAAACATCAGCGAACATCCCCACTTCTGACCTTATGATGGCGGGAAGGTCATTGATGAAGTAGCCGAAGATGGTTGGGCCGAGGACACTACCCTGAGGAACTCCTGCAGAGATCTTCTGGAGCTGAAATGATTGACTGCCAGCAACCACAACCACCTTCCCATGTGTCAGGTATAACTCCAACCACCGGTGAGCTTGCCTGTGAAACCCATTGATTCCCATTTTGCTAGGGCACCTTGATGCCACACTCGGTCAGATGCAGCCTTGATGTGAAGGGTTGTCGCTCTCACTTCAGCTCTGGAATTCAGCTCTTTTGTCCACGTTTGAACCAAGGCTGTGATGGGGTCAGGAGCTGAGTGGCCACGGCAGAACCCAAACTGGGCGTAACTGAGTAGGTTATTTCTGAGCAGGTGCTGCCTGATAGCACTGTTGATCACACCTTCCATCACTTTACTGATGATTGAGAGTAGACTAATGGAGCAGGAATTGGCTGGCCTGGTTTTGTCCTGCTTTTTCTGTACAGGACATACTTGGGCAATTTTCTACATTGTCAGGTAGATACCAGTGTTGAAACAAACTAGAACAGCTTGGCTCGGGCAGCAGCAAGTTCTGGAGCACAAATCTTCAGTACTGTTGCTGGAATGTTGCCAGGACCCATAGCCTTTGCAGTATCCAGTGTCCCTAACAGTCAACACGGCTTTGTGAGGGGTAGGTCATGCCTTACAAACCTTATCGAGTTTTTTGAGGATGTGACTAGTAAGGTTGATGAGGGTCGAGCTGTGGATGTTGTGTATATGGACTTCAGTAAGGCATTTGATAAGGTTCCCCATGGAAGGCTCATTCAGAAGGTCAGGAGGAATGGGATACAGGGGAACTTAGCTGCTTGGATACAGAATTGGCTGGCCAACAGAAGACAGCGAGTGGTAGTAGAAGGAAAATATTCTGCCTGGAAGTCAGTGGTGAGTGGGGTTCCACAGGGCTCTGTCCTTGGGCCTCTACTGTTTGTAATTTTTATTAATGACTTGGACGAGGGAATTGAAGGATGGGTCAGCAAGTTTGCAGACGACACAAAGGTCGGAGGTGTCGTTGACAGTGTAGAGGGCTGTTGTAGGCTGCAGCGGGACATTGACAGGATGCAGAGATGGGCTGAGAGGTGGCAGATGGAGTTCAACCTGGATAAATGCGAGGTGATGCATTTTGGAAGGTCGAATTTGAAAGCTGAGTACAGGATTAAGGATAGGATTCTTGGCAGCTTGGAGGAACAGAGGGATCTTGGTGTGCAGATACATAGATCCCTTAAAATGGCCACCCAAGTGGACAGGGTTGTTAAGAAAGCATATGGTGTTTTGGCTTTCATTAACAGGGGGATTGAGTTTAAGAGTCGTGAGATCTTGTTGCAGCTCTATAAAACTTTGGTTAGACCGCACTTGGAATACTGCGTCCAGTTCTGGGCGCCCTATTATAGGAAAGATGTGGATGCTTTGGAGAGGGTTCAGAGGAGGTTTACCAGGATGCTGCCTGGACTGGAGGGCTTATCTTATGAAGAGAGGTTGACTGAGCTTGGTCTCTTTTCATTGGAGAAAAGGAGGAGGAGAGGGGACCTAATTGAGGTATACAAGATAATGAGAGGCATAGATAGAGTCGATAGCCAGAGACTATTTCCCAGGGCAGAAATGGCTAGCACGAGGGGTCATAGTTTTAAGCTGGTTGGTGGAAAGTATAGAGGGGATGTCAGAGGCAGGTTCTTTACGCAGAGAGTTGTGAGAGCATGGAATGCGTTGCCAGCAGCAGTTGTGGAAGCAAGGTCATTGGGGTCATTTAAGAGACTGCTGGACATGCATATGGTCACAGAAATTTGAGGGTGCATCCATGAGGATCAATGGTCGGCACAACATTGTGGGCTGAAGGGCCTGTTCTGTGCTGTACTGTTCTATGTTCTATGTTCTATTTCTTGATATCACATGGAGTGAATTGAATTGACAGAAGA
Organism: Stegostoma tigrinum; assembly: GCF_030684315.1. Classification (NCBI taxonomy): domain Eukaryota; kingdom Metazoa; phylum Chordata; class Chondrichthyes; order Orectolobiformes; family Stegostomatidae; genus Stegostoma; species Stegostoma tigrinum. Next base: position 385,151 of record NW_026728080.1, read on the forward strand.
CTGGTATCTGCAATAGTGGGGATCACTGGAGGAGGCCGAGTTTGATCACCCATTCAGCGCTTGTGGCTAAAGATTTCTGCAAATGCTTCAGCCTTATGTTTTGCACTGATGTGCTTGGTTCTTCCATCGTTGAGGATGGGGACATTTGTGGTGCCTCCTCCTCCTCCAGTGAGTTGTTTAATTGTCCATTGCCATTCATGACTGGATGTGGCAGGGCTGCAGAACTTAGATCAGATCCATGGTGAGATTGATTAGCTCTGCCTGTCACTTGCTGCTTTCGCTATTTGGCATGCAAGTAGTCCTGTTTGGTGGCTTCACCAAGTTGATTGCTCATCTTCAGGTAAGCCTGGTGCTGCTCCTGGCATGCCCTCCTGCACTCTCCATTAAACCAGGATTGATGGTAACGGTTGAGTGAGGGACATAGTGAGCCACGAAGGTTGTAGATTGTGCTAGAGTTCAATTCTGCTGCTGTTGATGGCCCACAGCACCTCATGGATGCCCAGCCTTGAGTTGCTAGATCTATGTGAAGTCTGTCCCATTTACTGCAGTGATAGTGCCACACACATGATGGAGGTTGTTCTCAATGTGATGGCGGGACGTTGTTCCACAAGGACTGTGCGATGGTCACTCTTACTGATACTGACATGGACAGATGCAACTGCAGCTGGCAGATTAGTAAGGATGAGGTCAAGTATGTTTTTCCCTCTTGTTGGCTCCCTCACCACGTGCCGCAAACCCAGTCTGGCAGCTGTGTCCTTTAGGATCTGACCAGCTCGATCAGTAGCACTGGTGCTGAGCTACTCTTAGCAGTGGATATTGAAATCCCCCACCCAGAATACATTTTGTGCCCTTGCCATCCTCAGTGCTTCCTCTAAGTGTTGTTCAACATTGCAGAGTACTGATTCAGCAGCTGAGGGAGGACGGTACGTGGTAATCGGCAAGAGCTTTCCTTGGCCATGTTTAACTTGAAGCCATGAGGCTTCATGGGGTCCAGAGTCAATGCTGAGGCCTCCTAGAGCAACACTGTCCTGACTGTACACCACTGTGCCACCACCTCTGCTGGGTCTGTCCTGCCGGTGAGAGAGGACGTATCCAGGGATGGTGATGGTGGAGTCTGGGACATTGTGTGAAAGATATTATGACTGTGTCAGACTGTTGATTAACTAATCTGTGAGACAGTTCTCCCAATTTTGGCACTAACCCCAAGATGTTAGTGAGGAGGACTTTGCATGGTCGACAGGGCAGTTTCTGCCATTGTCTTTTCTGGTGCCTAGGTCAATGCTGTGTGATTTATCCAGTTTCATTTCTTTGAGTCTAAGTAGTGGTTGGTCCAACTGAGTGGCTTGCGAGGCCATTGTAGAGGGCAGTTGAGAGTCAAGCTCATTGCTGTGGTCTGGAGTCATATGTGGGCCAGACCAGGTGAGGTTGGCAGATTTCCTCCCTTGAAGGACATTAGTGACAATGGATTCATGGTGATCGGTAGATTCTTAAGTCCAGACTTCTTTTTAAAATTAAACTTCCACCATCGAACCCAGGTCCCCAGAACATTTTCTGGGTTTCTGGATTAATAGGTTAATGATAATACCAGTAGGCCTTGAGGACTCATGCAAAGAATTTATTTAACTCTTCAGCCATTTCCTGGTTCCCCAATATTATTTCTCCAACCTCATTCTCTTAGGGGCTTGTATTAACTTTGGCCTGTCCTCCTTTCTATATATTTAACAAAGTTCCAGTTGCCTGTCCTGATATTATTTGCAAGTCCATCCTCAAAGTTTACCTAATCCCCTTCTTTTTTTGGTTGTTTTCTGCCTTTTAAGAATTTCTCGATCCTCTGGCTTGTGATTAATCTTTGCAACATTATATCTATTCTTTCTTTCCATTTGATAAAAGGATCCCTTTGCCTTGTCATGTAGGATAATACGATACAATGTTTTGTTTGTCTTTTCTTGCAATACAGAGTTTTTATAGAACATTACAGCATAGTACAGGCCCTTCGGACCTTGATGTTGTGCCGACCTGTCATACCGATCTTAAGCCCATCTAACCTACACTATTCCATGTGCGTCCATATGCTTGTCCAATGACGACTTAAATGCTCCTAAAGTTGGCGAATCTACCACCGTTGCAGGCAAAGCGTTCCATTCCCTTACTACTCTCTGAGTAAAGAAACTACCTCTGACATCTGTCCTATATCTTTCACCCCTCAATTTAAAGCTGTGCCCCCTCGAGCTCGCTGTCACCATCCTAGGAAAAAGGCTCTCCCTATCCACCCTATCTAACCCTCTGATTATTTGATATGTTTCAATTAAGTCACCTCTCAACCTTCTTCTCTCTAATGAAAACAGCCTCAAGTCCCTCAGCCTTTCCTCGTAAGACCTTCCCTCCATACCACGCAACCTCCTCGTAAATCTCCTCTGCACCCTTTCCAAAGCTTCCACATCCTTCTTATAATGCGGTGACCAGAAATGTACACAATACTCCAAGTGCGGCCACACCAGAGTTTTTTACAGCTCCACCATAACCTCTTGGTTCCGGAACTCGATCCCTCTATTAATAAAAGCTAAAACACTGTATGCCTTCTTAACAGCCCTGTCAACCTGGGTGGCAACTTTCAAGGATCTGTGTACATGGACACCAAGATCTCTCTGATCATCTACACTACTAAGAATCTTACCATTAGCCCTGTACTTTGCCTTCCGGTTACTCCTACCAAAGTGCATCACCTCACACTTGTCTGCATTAAACTCCATTTGCCACCTCTCAGCCCAGCTCTGCAGCTTATCTATGTCTCTCTGCAACCTACAGCATCCTTCTTCACTATCCACAACTCCACCGACCATAGTGTCATCTGCAAATTTATTAACCCATCCTTCTACGCCCTCATCCAGGTCATTTATAAAAATGACAAACAGCAGTGGACCCAACACCGACCCTTGCGGTACACCACTAGTAACTGGTCTCCAGGATGAACATTTCCCATCAACTACCACCTTCTGTCTTCTTTCAGCAAGCCAATTTCCGATCCAAACTGCTATATCTCCCACAATTCCCTTCCTCCACATTTTGTACAATAGCCTATTGTGGGGAACCTTATCGAACCTTGCCGAAATCCATATACACCACATCAAACGGTTTACTCTCATCTACCTGTTTGGTCACCTTCTCAAAGAACTCAATAAGGTTTCTGAGGCACGACCTTCCCTTCATAAAATCACATGATACACCAACTTTGGATGCTTGTATGCTTGCTTGTTTGCTGATCAAAATTAAATAAGTGAAACAATTGCACTGAGGTCACCAATCAGCCAGCACATGACCCTTCCTGTGCATTGGCTGCATGGTTACAAGGAGGAAGAATGAAGTGTCTGGTTCAGCTCAGTGAGACAGAAGCTGTATATTTTGGAAGTTTTGGATTTGACCTTTGAACAGGACAGTTCCATTTATGTATCTAAGTTATATTTATTCACTGTTTCACAGTGGAAGGACACAGTGGAAGGATGGCAAAATGGTCAACTCAAGGATGAATCTTGGGGATGTTTACTAATAATTGCACAGTGTTTAGCATCAACAGCAAGATGTCGATAATACTCGGGCTTGAACTGATGAGTGCCAAATAATGTTTGCACCACAGAGGTGCCAGGCAATGATCATCTCTAACAAGAGAGAATCTCACCATCTTCCTTTGTTGAGTTTCAACACTGAAATTCTGTTATCAACTTCATGGGCGTTACTACTGACTTGAACCTGCATGAGATAAGCCATATAAATACTGTGGCGACAAGAGCACGTCTGGGAATCATGTGGTTAGTATCTCCTCTTGTTTCTCCCCAAAGCTTGTCCATCTCTGACAAGGCAAAGTTGGGAGTGTGATGGAATATGATTGCCTGGATGCCACAGCTCCAGTAACACTCAAGAAGCTTGATGCCATCCATGCTTGATTGGCACCATTTCCATCACCTCAACATTGATGTTTGTCTACTGCTGATAGACAATGGGGGCATTGTGTACCATCTACAAAATGCACTGCAATAACTCATCTGACAGCAGTTCCCACTAGAAAAACAAGGGTAGTTCACCTGTATTGGGTACGTGTGACTGCAATAAATCAAATAAATCAGATCAAATGCTGGGCCAGAATCCTGGCCATCCCTATCTATCAGCCTTGTGCAGGGTATCTATCCCAGATGAACACTTGCGGTCCATGAAGTTAGTTCAGTGCCTTTGCAACAGTGATAATGTGTGACCAATGTATGCTGGCCTTGCGCAGGACCAACATAGAGCCATACAAATGATATAAACCAGAAGGGAGCCATTCAGCCATCTTTGTCCATACTGACCCATAGACATCTGATGCCTTTTTTAATCCCAAATTGTTACAAACGTACATGGACCTGCAGCACTTAAAGTGCAGATCCAGGTACTTCTTAAAAGAGTTTAGAATCTCTTAGTCCAACACCAATTCAGGCAGCAAATTCCTGACACCCATCACCCTCTGCATAAAACGGATTTTCCCACATCCCCTCTAACCCTTCTGCCACTTAGCTTGACTCTGTAACTGCTGATTTTTGAATTCTCTGCCAAGGGAAGCAGCTTCCTCCTGTCTACACTAACTCTACCCTATCTCTGCCCTTCACTGTTTTGTATACCTCAATCATGTCATCCCTCAGACTTTTCTGTTCCAAGGAAAACAGCCTCATATTTACAATTCTCCAGCTTTGGCAATATTTGAGTAAATCTTTTCTGCACTGTCTCCAGAGTTATTATATACTTCCTGGATTGTGATGAACACAACTGCACACACTACTCCAGTTGTGGCATCATCAGTATCCTGTACAGTTTTATCATGATGTCCTTACTTTGGTAATCTACACTTTTCCCAATGAGGCAAAGCATTCCCTGTGCCTTCATCAGAACATGACTGACCTGTAGTGCTACCTTTAGGAACCTGTTCACTTCCATGCTTAGATCCCCCACTTCATCTACCCCTCTCAGTATGTTCCTATTTATTGTGTATTCCCTTTATGTCCTCATGAAAAGCAATGCATCACACTTGTCAGAGTTGTGCTCCATCTGTTGCTTTCCTGCCTTCTCCGCCAACCCATCTAATATCATTTTGGAACTTGGAGCTATCCTCTGTCCTATCCACCTTGCATCCAATTTTTCAGTTGTCTGCCAATTTACCAATTGTGCCCCCCATGTTCAAGTCTTAATCGTTCATCTATAAAATAAATTAAAGGGGCCCCAAAATCAAGCCCTGTGAAACACCAATGGAAATTGCTTTCTGTTCATAAGCACAGCCATGAACAATTACCCTTGTTTCCTGCCACTAAGCCGATTAGTCAACACATTACTCCGTATCCCATGACCCATGAGCTTTCACTTTTTTGCACTTCTCAGGTGGGACGTTATCAATTGCTTTGCTAAAATCCATGTCGACAAATTCATTGCGCAACCCTCATCGATCCTCCTTGCCACTTTCTTAAAGAATTCAACTAAATTTGTAAGTAATGACCTTACCTTGACAAAGCCGTGCTGACTATCCATGACTAGTCCATGCCTTTCTCAGTTAGTTTATTTGATCTCTCAGATCGATTTTAAAATTTTCCCACCACTAACGTAAGACAAGCAGGCTTTTAATTGTTTGGCATTTCCTTCGTACCCTTTATAAACAATGGAACCACATTTATATTCCTTCTCTAATTGATTTAAAACAAAATTTGCCCTGAGGATGATTAGTTTAGTCTTGCATGTGCTGGTGCTACCCTCCTAATGGAGGAAGGGGGACTTTTCATCCAAATTCCCTACTTGTTTCCTTTGTTTTAATTTTCTTTTCTTGTAAATATTTCACCCAGTTCCCTTTTAAGTGAAGCACTAGATTTTGCTTGAATAGTCACTTGCAGTAAAAGCATTCCCTATTCCATTATATGGAAACTTTTCCTCTAACTTTCCCATCATTGTTGTGTGAACAAATCCTGGCCTGAATCACAAGAAACAAACTGTGTCTCTTCAGAATTTTTTTTTGTTTGTTAGGGTTCTTATCTCATGAAAAAACAAAAATCAAGCTCTGTTTTTCTGAAACTGGAACAGCAACATTAGAAGCTGCAAGTTCTTCAGTATGTTTGGGAGATCTAGAGTGAATTGTCCCGGAAACCAGATGTTCCACAACATGGTTCTGTGCTCGTGACCATTGGCCTTGAGATTGGTCTCATCTGTCCAGTATTGGAGAATCAGCCTTTGCCTGCTAGAATAGACCAATCATAAAGTCACCAATTGTAAGAGATGCAGTGTTTACCTTCCCTGCATTTGACCTTACTATTGAAATTTTTTTTACAATTATGCGGCTTCTGTCAGATGCTAGTAACTATTTGGAGCCACAGGTGAGAGCTGGTGAAGGTGAGGATGAACCCAGCATGAGCTGCTCAAAAAAAAAAGTGAATCAAACAATTTTTTTTGCCCTCTCTCTTAGTCACTCCAAATCCTCTTGAAGCATCTTTGTATCTTCCTCTCAATTCTCATTTCCAACCAGTGATGTGATTTGTCAGTCACGGTGTTTTTCTGTAAATATGCCCATCTTCATCCTTTGTCCCCATCCACAGATTAGCACATTTAATATGAAGAACATAATATGAAAAACATATAGACCACATCAGATGAATTTCCCTCTTCAATACTTCTGATATCTGATAAATAGAGGCCTTCTAATGGGCATTAACATGTTGTGTCAGCATTGCTTGACTGTTGCTTAAGGTTGCGGTGGTAATTAGTCTTTCTGCATTAAATGTACTTTCAATATTAGAAACTTAAGTGATTGACTACTTCATTGGAACCTAATGCAATTATCAGTGTTTTTTTTTGACAGTGCTGATTGATTGGATTTACTAAATGGAAATGTACAGTGTTGCTTTCAAATGGTGATAATTTCTTAATGGAATTTCACATGCAGGCACTCAGACATGAACTAATGGATAAGGAGGAGACAATCATAACTGCTTTGGATTCAGCCCATAGAAGGGCCAGAGGAGCCGCGCTGACACCTTCATGTTTAAACAGGTCAGCCACTTAATCTATTGCAGGAACAACCACTTTTCTGCAGAACACTTGGCTTTATAGAGGAGTAAGATTTTAGAAATAAAGTAATGCTAAGCTGGAGAGTGAGAAATAATGCAGGGACTCGTATGTTATTTAAAGAAACATGTTACAGCGCATGACAGAAGATTCTGTGACAGTTACTTAGAATTGTTTGTTGTGGGAACAATTGAAAATGTTTCCACTCACCTAGTGATCGTGGTAACTTCAAATTATTAGAAAATTTATAGATCAGCATCTTGAAATATGTTTTTTTTCATTTTCACAAAACGTTACATGACTTTACGTTCTGCAATGTGTTCTTAATTACCATATTCAAAAGCAAAAAGCGTGTGTTTACTGTCCTACCATATTTTGGTGATGTATTGATGTGTCTCATTTTCAGAGGACACTTTTCTGCGTGCCACTAGATGTATATCAGCCATACCAAAATGCTGCCTTTGCCTGAGACAGGGAAGATCAACTGACTTTGGGGAAATGGAGAATCATTCATGAATCCAGTTACTTTCTGATCTGACAGCTTTGTGGCATCTGAATGGATAACAATTTGATCTGGTAATCTCAATTGATAGAGTGCAAATGTGTAGTGATGCATTTTGGGAGCTCTGGTAAGTGAAAGATGTTCACAATGACTAGTAGATCCCTAGAGAGCACTGAGAAACAAAGGGACCTTGATGTCCAAAAGCAAGAGTTCATGCCCTCTGCTTCTGGCCTTTCAGGCAAAGTTGGATCCAACACTCCACTGAGTCTTAGATCCCATGAGCTCTTGTTTTGTTGACCAGTCTGCTATCACTGACCTTATCAAAAACATATAGACCACATCAGATGAATTTCCCTCTTCAACACTTCTGATATCTCCTCAATAAAAATTAGATAAAATTTGCAAACCATGGCATTACCTCAACAAAGCCATGCTGACTATCCCCGAACATTCCATGTTTCTCCAAGTGCAGCGACATTTTGTCCCTTAAAATTCTTTCTGATAACTTCCCTACCACCAAGGTTAGACTGGCTTGTAACTTCTGGATCTGTCCTTTCTTCTTTTATATAAAAGTATGAGCGGTCCTCTGGCACCTTAGCTGTGGCCAGAAATGACTTGAAAAATCTTTGCCAGGACCTTTTGATATCTCCTCCCCTGCTTCATAAAGTCATGCAGTATAGAAACAGGCTCACTTGATCAACATCAATGCCAACTAACAAACATCAAACTACTGATCCCATTTACTTGCACTGAGTCATTACCTACCATACCCTGGCCCTTTAAATGCTCATCTGTTGCTTCTTTAATATTGCAAGCGTATCTGCCTTCTCCACTTTGTCAGGCAGCATATTACATGTTTGTATCACTTTTGGTGAAAACACTTGCCTCAGATCCCCTCTAAATAGCTGACAGTTTACCTGAAATCTATGCCCCCTGACTTAAACTCGTCTACTGGTTCTCACAATCAATCTATGCCTCTCATAATTTTGTATACGTCGATCAGATTTCCCCTCAGCCTCCTCTGCTGCATGGAAAACGCAATTAGCCTACCAGTTTCTCCTCATAAAACTTGCATTCAATCACAAAACAACACCCTGAAACATATACTATCAACCAACCTGGCCAACATCTCTGTCTCCGGCTTGCTACAGTGTTCCAGTGAAGCCCAGCACAAGCAGACAGAACAACACCTCATTTTCTACTTGGGGACCTGACAGCCCTCCAGACTTAACATTGAGTTCTGCAATTTTAGGGCCTAAACTCTCCCATATCCCAGCGCCCCCACCCCACACACCAGGCTTTGTTACCACGCAGCCTGCCACCACACACTCCCTGTTGTTAGTGACTAACAGTCCCCATTGACGACTTCCCAGCCTGATCGTTAGCAACTCCTTTATCTGTCCACCTGTCTTTCTCTCTCTTTGGGCTCTATCCTATTGTTTACTCCCTCCCCCACCCTCCTCCCTATTTTCGGCATAGAAACTGATGTTTTCCCAGCCACCATCAGTTCTGAGGAAGGGTCACTGGACTGGAAATGTAAACTCTGTTTTTTCCTCCAACATATGTTGCCACACCTGCTGAGCTTTTCCAGCAACTTTGTTTTTGCTCGTCATTTACAGCATCCGCAGTTCTTGTGGTTTTTATCACTAAACCTGTCAGACTCATCAATGCTCTCTAATGCTCCAACTTGTTGCTCAAATTGCTCCAATAAGAGGCACCTGCTGTACACATGGTCATGCAGACCAGCAGGAGCACTCAGCATTTGACATGTAGCGTAGGATGCACCAATCATGGGTCAGATCTTAATTCCAGGCATACCTTAACTCAACAGAACACGGATCTTTGCTTTTAATTTACTCATTCTCCTGCTTAATTGTAGGGGACAAAAACCGGTGTTCACTCTCAGGTCTCTGCTGGTATGCCTGCTTTTCAGGGAGAGCCTTATCTCACCCACTCCTCTCAATAACATTCTCTGACTGTCACTGGGCCAACCCTCTGCTCTCAGTAACACTGTCTGCCCGTCACAGGGCCCTCACCCCCTCCTCTAAGTAATACTGCCCGTCACAGGGCCCTCGCCCCCCCCCCCCTCTCAGTAACACTGCCCGTCACAGGGCCCTCGCCCCCCCCCCCCCCCCTCTCAGTAACACTGCCCGTCACAGGGACATTACCCCCTCCTCTCAGTAATACTGCCCGTCACAGGGCCCTCGCCCCCCCCCCCTCTCAGTAACACTGCCCGTCACAGGACATCACCCACTCCTCTCAGTAATACTGCTTGCCACAGGGCCCTCACCTGCCCCTCTCAGTTATGCACTGACTGACTGTCACAGGGCCCTCACCCCCTCCTCTCAGTAACACACTCCGTCACAGTGCCCTCAGACTGTCACAGAGCGCTCACCGCTCCGCTCAGTCACACTGCCAGTTACAGGGCCCTCACGTGCTCCTCTCAGTAACACTGCCTGTCACAGAACCCTCACGCGCTCCTCTCAGTAACACTGCCTGTCACAGAACCCTCACGCGATCCTTTCAGTAACACTGCCCATCACAGGGACCTTACCCGCTCCTTTCAGTAACACTGCCTGTCACAGGGACCTAACCCGCTCCTCTCAGTAACACTGCCTGTCACAGGGCCCTCACCCGCTCCTTTCAATAACACTGCCCGTCACAGGGACCTTACCTGCTCCTCTCAGTAACACTGCCCGTCACAGGGACCTTACCTGCTCCTCTCAGTAACACTGACTGTCACAGGGCTCTCACCCGCTCCACTCAGTCACACTACCTGTTACAGTGCCCCTACCCGCTCCTCTCAGTAACACTGACTGTCACAGGGCCCTCACCCACTCGTCTCAGTAACACTGACTGATTGGAAAGGGCGCTCACCCACTCCTCTCAGTAACATCCCCTGACTGTCACTGGGCCCTCACCCACTCCTCTCAGTAACACTGCCCGTCACAGCGCCCTCACCCACTCCTCTAAGTAACACAACTGTCACAGAGCCCTCACCCACTCCTCTCAGTAACACTGCCTGTCACAGGGCCCTCACCCGTGCATCTCAGAAATACTGCCTGTCACAGAGCCCTCACCCACTCCTCTTCGTAACATTGACTGCCTGTCACAGGGCCCTCACCCTCTCCTCTCAGTAACATTGACTGACAGTACAGGGCCCTCACCCCCCCCTCCTCTCATTAACACTACCTGTCACAGACCCCTCACCCGCTGCTCGCAGTAACACTGACTGACTGTCACAGGGCGCTCACCCCCTTCCTCAGTAACACTGTCCGTCACAGGGCCCTCACCCACTCCTCTCAGTAATACTGTCTGCCACAGGGCCCTCACCTGCTCCTCTCCGTTACACTGACTGACTGTCACAGGGCCCTCACCCCCTCCTCTCTTTAACACACTCCGCCACCGTGCCCTCACCCCCTCCTTTCAGTAACACTGCCAGTCACAGGGTGCTCACCCGTTGCCCTCAGTAACACTGACAGACTGTCACAGGGCCCTCACCCACTCCTCTCAGTAACACTGCCCATCACAGGGCCGTCACCCGCTCCTCTCAGTAACACTGCCCGTCACAGGGACCTTAGCCGTTCCTCTGAGTAAGACTGCCTGTCGCAGGGCCCTCACCCACTCCTCTCAGTAACACGGCCCGTCACAGGGCCCTCAACTGCTCCTCTTGGTAACTCTGACTATCTCCCGGCCTTAAACCCCTCCTCTCAGAATCACTGACTGAATGTCACAGGCCTCTCACTCCCTCCTCCGCTGTTCTGAGTAACACTGGCTGACTGTCACAGTGCCCTTACCTTGCCCACTTATCTGAATTAGAGACAATATCAATGTGGTTGCTTTATCAAGAACAAATACGGAGAGAAATTAATGTCACAATCAAAGTGAACTTGATTAGTAAGAGAATGTGATGGAATGTCTTTATTTATTTAATATAAGTATGTTATTACTGATTTTATGACCTGAAGTCACAGCCGTATTCAATCAGCTTCACTGTCTATATTTGCAACTCATTGACATAAAGTATTTAGTGACGTTCAAAATTGATCCCAATGTTTCCTAATCAGATTTTTTGAAAAGCCAGTGCCAGACTTTGTGAATAACAATACCTGACACCAGGTTCATAGCTAAAACAAAAGATTTTACAGTTTATGAACAATATAGTATCTTTTTTAAAAAAAGTTAAGCAAAAAGGTATTCTGACGAACGCCTATGACTTAAACATCATCTTTTTTGATTCTAGCCCCAATTCTAGCAAAGACAGAAAGACAGACAAACAGATATAATTAAGGAATGTATCAAAGGGAAAAAACTAAATCAAGTGTAACTGGCCAGTTTACTTAACCAGACTGCATGATCTTTAAAATGGAAAGAACTGTGGATGCTGTAAATCAGGAACAAAAACAAAGCTGCTGGAAAAGCTCAGCAGGTCCAGCAGCATCTGTGAAGGAAAAAAAGAAGTAAGATTTCAGATCTGTCAACCCTTCTTCTGATCAGGTCTGAGGAAGGGCCACCAGATCTGACATCGTACCTCTTTTTTGCCTTCACAGATGTTTTCAGACCTGCTGAGCTTTTCCAGAAATTTTGTTTTTGTCCATCATCTAAAATCTCACAGTCAGATGAGATTGTATGTTAAGTTAAAATCTGAACAATCTACAGATGCTGTAAATCAGAAACAAAAACAGAAGTTGCTGTAAAAAACCAGCAGATCTGGCAGCATCTATGGAGAGAAAACAGAGTTAACATTTTGGGTCGTATTACCCTTCCTCAGAATTCCTTATTTCTAAGTGTCACAGGATCTGAAACATTAATTCTAACTTCTGTCCATAGATGCTGCCAGACTCGCTGAGCATTTCCAGTAATTTCTGAGCTTCTGTCTTGGTTTCTGAAAACATTGAGCTATGCAAATACCTTTCAGTAGGCTTTGGGGGATATTTAATTATTACTTGTAACAGAGGACCTCTTCACTTAGATTAAGTTGATAATGGGAGGACAACCAGTTGGCAATCAAACCTCTGTCCTGTAGTTTTTGCAGGGACAATCCTTCTGATTTAAAGACAGTTCAATATTGGTTTCTTTTTGCTAATGACTCATCAATAGAGTTTTCTTGGAAGAAGAATTGACCTGCAATTAACATCCAGACCTAGCCTCATAAACAAATATCAAATTGTTTCTTCTTTTTTCACATAAGCTGCTGCTCACAGTCCAAAGGTCACTCTCAGCTCACAGTTCACAGCTCCAAACCAAAAATGATAATGAACTTAAGTACTAGGAGGAGTAAGACAATTCAGCTCCTTGAGCCCCGCTGTTTGATACGATTGTGGTTGATCTTATCTCTGCTGCAACTTCAGTTTCCTACCTGCTCTCCATAATTCTTGAACCCATTATGAACTCAAAAATCGTTCTATCTCCTCTTCAAATTTGCTCAATGTCACAGCCCTCCAATGCCTTCTCAGGGAGTGAATTCCAGAGATTCATGACCCTTCCAGTGTAGAAATTTTTCATCATCCCTTTAAACCTTCTTTCCCTATGCTAAAACTATGACCTCTTGTTCTATTGCCCGCATGAGGAACCATCCTTTCCACGTCAACTTTATCAATCTGCTTGAACATATTATATCCCTCAATTAGATCCCTTCTCATTGTTCTGAACACCTGAGAATGTAGGCCGAAACTACTCTGTCTGTCTTAAGACGCATTCTCGTCTCTGGAATCATCCTGGTGAACCTCCACTGGACTGCCTCCAATACAATGACATCTCTCCTTAAGTAAGGAGACCAGAACTGTACACAGGGCTCCAGGTGTGGACTCACTAATGCCTTGCATAGTTGCAGCGACCTTCTTTTGTATTTGTATACTCTCTTTCTTGAGCAACAAATGCCAAAATTCCATTTCCCTGCCTTAATACCTGCTGTACCTGCTTACTGAGTTTCTGTGATTCATAAAACTAAAAAAAATGAAGGTTTCAATGCTGTTAAAATGAAATCCATCCAAGTAAAATTAAAATAATGATAAGAGGACATTAATAGAAAATGAAAACATTTTTCTCTCTCTGGAGAGCAATATTGAACAGGCTTCACATAATAATGTTATTTGTGAGCTTGGATTCTATACTGGAGGAATGCTGCGCAAGTTTTAAGTTTGAATTGTACACCTATACCGTGTGTAGTGAGAAGGACAAGACGTGGGTTTTAATCTAATAATTTTCTGTGTTCTTCTGTTATAAATATACATAGGCATCCGTTTGTGAGCATTTTCAGTAATTGAATACCACAGTAAAGAGAACGAAAATTTATTTCACCCTGGAATCTGAATTGTCCAGTATCACCATCAACTGGGATCATAACACTTGTCATTTCAAAGGCCAAACCTGATATTACCACTCGATTCCTCAACTAAAATGGAATTTGATTCATTCAATTGTCATACATGAACGACCTTGATAGTGTGTTGTAAATTATAAAGTGAAACAAAATAGCCCTTCACCATTTTTCTTGTAAAGCAAATCCATCATATTCGATTGTTGTAGTGGTATAAAACACTAGTAAGTCACACATTGCAAAGTCCTCCTGAATGTGAGCCAGACATTTACATAGATCTGTGGTTAACCTCAAGAGGCAACCCAATCTTGTATTTGTTTCCTTTTTAGGCCACTTTTCTGACAACAAAGACTTCACCAGTCTCCTTAAACAGCTGAGATCAGACTAATTACAAAGCTCTATTTTGTCCATAACCTACCCTTGATCAATGCTAAAGAAGATACACTAGCATTTAAATAAAATTGTATTTATAGAGTCAGAGAGTGATACAACATGAAACAGACCTTTCAGTCCAATTAGTCCATGCTGACCATAATCCCAAACTAAAGTAGTCCTGCCTGCCTCCTGCGCTCGGCCATATCCCTCCATTCATGTACTTACCTGGATGTCTTTTAAATAGTGAAACTGTACCCGCATCCACCAATTCTTCTGGAAGTTCATTCCACATATGAACAATCCTCTGTATAAAAATATTGCCCCTCGTTTCCTTTTTAAATCTTTCTCCTCTCATCTTAAAACTATGCCCCATAGTTTTGAAATCCTCCACAGTAGGGAAAAGACATTTGGCGTTCACCTTATCTAGATCCCTCATTATTTTATAAACATTCATCGGGTGACCCCGAAACCTCCTAAGATGCAGTGAAAAAAGCCCCAGTCTATTCTCACCTTAAATCTCAAAACCTCCATTTCTGGCAACGTCCTGGTAATTCTTTTCTGAACCCTCTCCAGCTTAATAATATCCTTCCTTGAACACCGACCAGAATTGGACACAACAGTTTAGAAGAGGCCTCACCAATATCCTGTACAACTTCAACATGGCATTCCAACTCTTCTCCTCAAAGGTCTGAGTCATGAAACACCTTCTTAACTAGCGAAAGAACTACAGATGCTGTAAATCACGAACAAAAACAAAGTTGCTGTCAAATCTCAGGAAGTCTGGCAGCTTCTTTGAAGGAAAAAACAAAGTTAACGTTTCGGGTCTGGTGACCTTTCCTCAAAACTGGCATTTCCCCTCTTTGCTGTCCACTGTACCACCGATTTTGGTATCATCTGCAAACTTACTAACCAGGCCTTCTATATCCTCATCTAAATCATTTATATAAATGACAACCAAAAGCAGACCCAGCAATGATCCCTGTGGAACACCGCTGGCAACAGGCCTCCAGTATGGAAAACTTCCTTGCATCACCACTCTCCATCTCCTGCCTTTTATCCAATTTTGTTTAGTTTCTACTTCATTAATATTCCAGTAATAAACATCCCTGATGAGCTGCGGAACGGTCACCGCACCCGAAACGTTAACGCTGTTTTTGTTTTCCATCACAGATGTTGCCAGACCCGGTGAGCTATTCCAGCAACTTTGTTTTAGTTCCTGATGAGCTGCGACTTTGTACTTGACTGATTTCCAACATCAAAAGTTCTAAAGGTTGGAAGAGATTGGTTTACCTTGACTTCCTAGCTTGAAAATGTGCCTTTTATGCAAAGAAACTGTACTCTGGGACAGTGGTTTTTCAGATTTACCTGCAGGTCCAGCTGTGAATCGGAGTTGAAGTAGTTGCAAGCACTGATGAATAGGCAGCTATTTAGCCTCTGGATGGAATCCTGTGGAAGCGACGAGGGTCTAGGTCATTGACTCGAGAACTGATGAGGGAACGGCTTGCCCCAACCAGCTTCCCCTCAGGTCGCTCCCCTCAAGGGGTATGTCATCCTGACCTTGCTCCTCTCATGCGTAGGCAGCTACATCTTTCTCCCCTCTGGCACATAATAGACCGGCGGCAAACCTGGTGGGATGTCACTTTCCATGAGCGGTTGGCTAACCAGAACCCAGCAGGTGTACTAAGCAGCAGTGTCACTTGGGAGGTGATGATCTCTGTTACCATTGGCAACCAACCTACGATTATTGCTCGATCTCGGACCAGGATTGAGTGAAACACCATTAGCACGCCACTTCCCCTTCTTGATGTTGCACATTGAATGCCTTTGAAAGCCTGTTACATTTCTTAATGGTGACACCCCTGCCCACTGTTGACTCAATACCAGTTGTTGTGGGATGATGTATGTGTACGTCAGTTGCTCAATTGGGGACTTTAACTCGCAATGAAGTTGGGAAGTTATGCACAAGTCTTCTCACCATGGATTTAATCTGGCTCTAAGCAGAATTGTAGGTGGTGCCATCCTTCCACCTGATTAAATGTCCTCTATTTTCAAACTTGCCACAAGGGAAAGTACAAAATCCTGCTGTTTTTGTTATCAATTCATGGTTTTTAATTTTGCAATCAGTGTCGTAAGCAGCAGATTAGTTCAGTCCTTGTGAAATTGAAGGCAATGCAACACTTTAATTGGTCACTTTTTAACATGGCAGGTTCTCAGACTGAGGAAATGGTGAATGTTGTTGATCTTTAATGCAATATAATGGAGGAGAGAAAAATCTGGACTATAGAGCCCACAGGAAGAAAATTATAATCTGTCAGTGCTGCCTCCATTAGAACAATGCCAAGTAAATACCCGTCCCCATATCGAACAATAGAAGTTTCCTGCATATCAGAACGTACCCATTGAGTGGGGAACTGATGAATAATGCAGGAGCACCATCGGATTGAAATACTTTTATTCTAAGAATTTCAGAACATGCTGGGATTTTTATAGCAAGCAATACTTGTGATGGAATATTCCTTTAATGTCAAAATGCTGCAACAGTTTGGAAGAACCAATATTAAATGGATATTATTGCAGATAATATATGTGAATTAAATAAAATTGTTTGCTTAAAGTATTTTGTAATTCAAATTGAATGTCGCATTTTTGTATCTTAGTTGTCTTCTGTTTCTAATTTTTCTTATTTTTATAGAGCAGGTATTGTCCTGGTCACTTGTAATGCTGCCAATTCAAGATTAACTACATGGATGGTCTCTATCAGTTGCTTAATCCCCGATGTCAGTTTGCAATCCTGAATCCAAGATTGTCACTTCATCTTTCAATTCTGTGTATAATCAAAGTCTGAGATCAACAGCTTTCATTTTACTATCTGGAAGTCAATCAGTGCAGATTTTGTTTGTAAACAAGCGTTCTGTATGTAAAACTGCTTCGTTTAATTAGATTAGTTAGTTAAGATTCATTTTCGTGAAATGAATCCTAACTAAGCTTCATCTCTTCCTCATTCTGATTCTGAACACATGGTATGTCACGCAATGGCAATTCAATTTTGCATTGGTGCCGGTTCAAACCATGTGTTTTCCAACTACAGATTGATACAGATGAAATTGTACCATTTCCTTTTTAGTACCATTCTCACCATACAGTGTTTCTGTTCATTACATTTCTGTGTACAGTTCTGAACCAGCCCCCTTGCCCCTGAGCTTGCCAAATGTCTCAATGTTGTCATGACATTGTCAAAGAATTCATTCCTTGGTAGATTCAGAGATAAATTAATGTAACCTAGTATGTGTTAATGCCTCTGCTGTAATCGGGCGAAACACTCAGGCCATTTTCTTAATTTTTCTCTCTTGTATTTATATTGAAATGTTGACCATGCCATTTGCTCCACTTACTGGAATTGGACTTGTTACAGAAGTGCTGAACGTCAACTTGCCAAATACAATTGGATGAAAAGTATGAGGCCAATCAGTCTCTTGAAACACTTTCTCTATGCAATCAACATAACAACATTCATTGACAATGAAAAATTACGTACGTGCTTCAGAAGATTAGATTTGAAACAGAGATTTGTGAATATGAATGGAGCTATATATGTCCCCATCTCAGGCACCAACCTCAAGTTCACCTGGACTATCTACAACACCTCTGTCACCTTCCTGGACCTCTCTGTCTCCATCTCAGGTAACCACCCAGAAACCGATATCCATTTCAAGCCCACCGACTCCCACAGCTACTTAGAATACACCACCTCCCACCCACCTTCCTGCAAAAATTCCATCCCCTATTCCCAATTCCTTCACCTCCGCCTCATCTGCTCCCAGGATGAGGCATTCCATTCCCGTACACGTCAGATGTCCTTGTTTTTCAACGACCGCAACCCCCCCACCCCCCACCCAACCACACACAGTGGTCAAGAACCATGTCTCCCACATTTCCTGCAACTCATCCCTCACACCTCATCCCCGCAATAAGCACCAAAAGAGAACCCCCTCATCCTCTCATACCACCCTACCAACCTCTGGATACAACGCATCATCCTCCAACACTTCCACCATCTGCAATCTGACCTCACCACCAAAGACATTTTTCCATCCCCACCCTTGTCTACTTTCTGGAGAGACCACTCTCTCCATGACTCCCTTGTCGGCTCCACGCTTCCCTCCAACCCCACCACACCCGACATTTTCCCTGCAACTGCAGGAAGTGCTACACGTGCCCCCATACCTCCTCCCTCACCCCCATCCCAGGCCCCAAGAAGACTTTCCACATCAAGCAGATGTTCAACTGCACATCTACCAATCTGGTATACTGCATCCGCTGTACCCGTTGTGGACTCCTCAACATCGGGGAAACCAAGGAGAGACTTAGGTGTTCTGCAAAGCAGTCCCTATGCTCGGTTCACAACAAACAACTGCACCTCCCAGTCGCGAACAATTTCAACTTCCCCTCCTATTCCTTCGACGACATGTCCATCCTGGGCCTCCTGCAGTGCCACAACAATGCCACCCGAAGGTTGCAGCAACAGCAACTCATATTCTGCTTGGGAACCCTGCAGCCCAATAATATCAATGTGGATTTCACAAGCTTCAAAATCTCCCCTCCCCCTACTGCATCCCAAAACAAGCCCAGCTCGTCCCCGCCTCCCTCACCTGTTCTTTCTCTCACCTATCCCCTCCTCCCACCTCAAACCACACCCCCATTTCCTTCCTACTAACCTCACCCCTTGACCTGTCCGTCCTCCCCGGACTGTCCTATCCCCTCCCTACCACCCCACCCACACTCACCTCTACTAGCTCCACCTCTTCAACTTGTCTGTCTCCTCTCCAACTATCTTCCCCTCTATCCATCTTCGATCCACCTCCCCCTCTCTCCCTATTTATTTCAGAATCCTCTCCCCCTCCCCCTTTTCTGATGATGGGTCTCGGCCCAACATGTAAGCTTTTGTGCTCCTAAGATGCTGCTTGGCCTGTTGCGTTCATCCAGCTGCACACTTTGTTATCTCTATATCTCGTAACAACCTCATTGAGTGAGTTCTAGAGCGAATTGTGCAGGGTAGACTTAGGGTTTATCATTCTAACTTGCCAGTCCTGAAAGATGAAACTTGGCTTGTGTTGGATGTTTGTTTTAATAGCTATGAAAGATATCCTGAAAGGATATGTCAAATCTTTTGTTGAGAATTTTACCCATTTAGTCACTCTAATCTTTTTCCTTTTTTAAAGTTTCCTTGGTAGTCATAAATTTCAAATATCTGCACAATTTTATTTGGCTTTGTATTGGTTCTCTGAGATTTTCTGTTAATGGCTCCATGACCTGCTAGCTCATTACAGAATTTATCATTGATGTGCCTGTAACAAAATCTTTAGTCTTATACTATATATTCCCAATTTCAGGATAAAGTCCAGAGAGACCTTTTAAAGGAAAGGGGTTTCGAAATAAAACTTCAGTTCCATCAATCAAAGTCATGAATAGTTGATAAATTATTTGCATTTCATATTTCCAGAACCTAACCCGGAAGAGAGAGCCCAGAGAATTGCCAAAGCTGTCCTCAAACAGTCAACAGAAGTGAAGGAAAATTGGGAGCAATTGAAAATCCATGCAAGCAACTGGCAGAAACAGGTGGAAAAGGCATTGGAGAAACTTCAAGAACTGCAGAAAGCTCTGGATGATCTTGAGGCTTGTGATAACAGCTGAGGGGGTCCGCACTGATTGGCAACCTGTGGGTGACCTGCTTATTGACTCATTGCAGGATCACATTGATAAAACCAGAATAAGTGCAATTACATTACACTTCACTTATGAACAGATGTAACCGCAATGTTGTATCGAGACGATCAGTAATATGAGTACTTAAGTAATATTGATTGAATGGTTGTTAACTTAATTTGAAAATTAAAACTTAGTTGAGCATGCCTTCTGATGATATCACATCGGTAATATTAGTATAATTGAGGATTCTATTAGTCAGTGACATCAGCTGAGATATCTGCTTGTTGCTATGTTATCAGGATTAAAGGTAAAGTCTTAGCACGCCATTTGGCCACTCCTTAGAGAGAGACAACTGGTTATGATTTAACCTGAAGATCACCATGCCTCGGGCAAGTAGAGGGGTTGAGGCAAAGATCCTTTGTGATAAGCTCACTGGTGTGGCAATTGAGCCCTCTCTGCAGGGCATCACTTTGCATCACAAACCAACCGTTCAGCCAACTGAATTTGAATGGAGTTTAGGATTGTAGAGTAATCCATGCAATTGTATTTTTTTGAATGAATGTTTCTAACTGGGACTCTCTCACTGGCAAACTTTTTAAAAGCCAGCTCAGCCATACAGGTTAGATGAGTTCCTGATCTCAGCTGAATTTTTTGATCTGGGGTGGGTCAGCGTTAGGAGTTCAGTGATTGGAATGAATTCTCATTAAATTAGCGAGAGGGATACTACACGTGAATAGACCGATGTTTTGAAAAGAGGATGAGATACGAGCAAAAGTTTAATTGATGGAGAAGACCAGCCACAATCATCATCAACGGTGGAGCAGGCTTGAGCAGCCATGCAACATTGTGCTGCCGCTATTTGACTTGCTCCGTGAAGAGGAAGGAAAAGGGTCAAAGTTTCAAAAATGCTGAAGACCACATCATTCTACAACCTCAAAATTTGATTGTGTTCAGCATATTATCAGTACTGGTACCCCTCTTTCCTGGTCTATCATCTCAGCAGCTCTACTCTGCCCAAAAGCTGGTTACCAGTGACATTTTTGAAGGCTCTTCCCAAGTCTGAAAATCATTTTTGTTACGTAGAATCAGAGTTGGCGTGTGGAAGGAGGTCTTCTGGCATATCATAGCTCTTTGAAATAACTCCCCAATTCATCCCTGTCTGCTGTGCAATGTCTTCAACCACTTTATATCTCTTTAATAGAGGCAAAGTTTTGAAGGCATCTGAAAGGAGTATTAACGATCCCAGAATACAACTGAGCCTTATTAAGTTCTTAGTTCTGATGATCAAGAGCTTGATCAAAGAGGATTGTTTTAAAAAGTGCCTTAAAAGAGGAAAGGTACAGCGGCTAAGAGGTGGAGGAAGTCTCTTGTTGGGTTTGAAGCCTACACAATTAAATGTTTGACAACCAGTAGTGGGCCATTTAAAATCAAGAGTGGGCAAGAGGACATAATTAGACGAGTGCAGATATCCTGAAGTGTGGTTGGACTGGTGGAGATTACCAAAATAGCGATAGGCGTAGCCAAGGAACGATGTGTAAACAAAAATGAGAATTTAATAAATTTACTGTTAATAATATCAGTGAGTTAGAAAGTACGGAGAATAGGATTTGTTTCAAGATGAGACTCAGGCAGTGGAGTTTTAGATGACCTCATAACACTCTTGGTCACCTGTAGAGAGTTATTATCTGACACTCCACTCAAGCCAATTCTATGATCTTTTGATCTTTCTGCTTATAAATTGTGTGTCTGTGTGGTCATCTCACTAACTGCGCCTGGTGAAGGTGGCTGCACTCCAAAAGCTTGTGTGATTTCAAATGAACCAGTTGGACTACAAGCTGGTGTCATGTGACTTCTGACTTCAAACAGTTATAGAATATGTTTTCAATCCTACCTTGACTTGATAATAAGACATCTTCCTAAAATTTATAAAATGAGAAGTATGTCTAACCCTGAGCCTTAGAGTGTTTTAGATGCCATGGGCAAATGTGGGACTCCAGCAGGGAATGCATTGGAATTGTCAGGTCCAGAAGTGAAGTAGTTCCAGATGAAGGTTTCACTGCTAATGAGCCAAGACAAGAGACAGGTAGAGAGTATTAAAAAGATGTAAAGAGACAGCTTTAGGGATTGCATGAATGTGTGGCCGGACCACAAACAGTGGTCTTCCCAGTTTTAAATTGTTGTCTCCACATCGTTCCGCAACTTCATGTTCTGTTCAAAGGGCATTACTGACAAGAACGCAGAAGTTAGCTTGTCAATATATCTTGATTTTTCCACCATGTTCTCCAATTATGAACACCACATGTGCACTGTACAAAGTGAACCATTCAAACCTTAAAAGGAAATGTTCAAATTGTGGAATATAAAGTTAAATTTATTTTATTGAAAATTTAAATAAATTACATGAGGGTTTGACCAAGACCGAAAGGAATTAGATGGAACACCAGCTGAATAAAACAAGCAGTAGTAAGGTGGTATTAGCTGGATGTTCCTGAAGAAAGAGAACGCAACCAACCTTTCTTCCATAAGGGGGATTAATTGTGTGGTGTCAGACACAGTTCCTTCTGTCTTTACTGTCTGACTGTACTATGGTTGTAATATTTCCTTTTTAAAAGGCTCAGGGTTAGACATATTTCTCATTTTATAAATTTTAGGAAGTTGTCTTATTATCAAGTCAAGGTAGGATTGAAAACATATTCTATAACTGTTTGAAGTCAGAAGTCACATGACACCAGTTTGTCGTCCAACAGGCTCATTTCAAGTCACACAAGCTTTTGGAGTGCAGCCCCTTCATCAGGTGCAGTTAGTGAGGTGACCACACAGACACACAGTTTATAAGCAGAAAGATCAAAAGATCTTAGAATTGGCCTGAGTGGAGTGTCAGATAATAACTCTCTACAGGTGACCAAGAGTGTTAGAGGCAAGTAAAGTGTTTATAAAGTCAATGTCAGTGCTGTGCTGTCATGATAATCAGGCAGCGCAACAGGAATGTACAAAAGGTGACATCTCAGGTCAGACTCTGACTTATAGTTTAGAGGCTTGTGTTCAGAATCTGTCGTAGAGTTTTAAGCTTTATTTCCAAAGCAGGAATTTATAAGATACCACACTGACTGTAACTACAAGTTGTGTGTTTCTTCAACAAAACATCTGCAAATAAACAGACATCCTGGATGAAGACTTATTATCTGACACTCCACTCACACCAGTTGTATGATCTTTTGATCTGTTTGCTTATAAATTGAGTGTCTGTGTGTTTTCCTCTCAACTTTCGATGCTGGATTTACCCAAATGCTTATTTCAGTGAGATATGCACTTCAGAAGGCCAAAATTTAAACTTCACTGAACGACTCAACTTTTGATGCTGGATTTACCCAAATGCTTATTTCAGTGAGATAAGCACTTCAGAAGGCAAAAATCCCATCCTCACCAAACGACTCAACTTGTGATGCTGGTTTCACTGAATTGCTTATTTCAGTGAGATAAGCACTTCAGAATGCCAAAATCCCAACTTCACAAAACCACTCAACTTTCAATGCTGGGCTCACTGAAGTGTTTATTTCAGCGAGATAAGCTCTTCAGAAGGCCAAAATCCCAACCTCACCAAACGACTCAACTTTTGATGCTGGTTTCACTGAATTGCTTATTTCGGTGAGATAGGCACTTCAGAAGGCCAAAATCTCAACTTCTCCAAACAACTCAACTTTCGATGCTGGATTTACCCAAATGCTTATTTCAGTGAGATAAGCACTTCAAGAAGACCAAAATCTCAACTTCACCAAACCACTCAACTTTCGATGCTGGATTTACCCAAATGCTCATTTCAGTGAGATAAGCACGTCAGAAGGCCAAAATCTCAACTTCACCAAACCACTCAACTTTTGATGTTGGATTTACCCAAATGATTATTTCAGTGAGATATGCACTTCAGAAGACCAAAATTTCAACTTCACCAAACCACTCAACTTTCGATGCTGGATTTACCCAAATGCTTATTTCAGTGAGATATGCACTTCAGAAGGCCAAAATTTAAACTTCACTGAACGACTCAACTTTTGATGCTGGATTTACCCAAATGCTTATTTCAGTGAGACAAGCACTTCAGAAAGCCAAAATCTAAACTTCACCAAACCACTCAAATTTCGATGTTGTTTTCAATGAAGTGCACACTTCTGTGAGATAAGCCTTTCAGAAGGCCAAAATCCCAACCTCACCAAACGACTCAACTTTTGATGCTGGTTTCACTAAAATGTTCCTTTCAGTCAGATAAGCACTTCAGAAGACCAAAATCTAAACCTCACCAAACCACTCAAATTTCGATGTTGTTTTCAATGAAGTGGTTATCTCTATGAGATAAGCTCCTCAGAAGGCCAAAATGCCAACCTCAGCATACGACTCAACTTTTGATGCTGGTTTCACTGAAATGTTTCTTTCAGTGAAATAAGCACTTCAGAAGACCAAAATCTGAAATTCACAAAACCACACAACTTTCAATGCTGGGTTCGCTGAAGTGCTTGTTTCAGCGAGATAAGCACTTTAGAAGGACAAAATCTCAACCTCTCCAAACGACTCAACTTTTGATGCTGGTTTCACTGAATTGCTCATTTCAGTGTGATAAGCACATCAGAGGTCCAATATCTCAACTTCAGCAAACCATTCAAATTTCGATGTTGGTTTCAATGAAGTGCTTATCTCTGGGAGATTAAGCTCTTCAGAAAGACAAATTCCCAACCTCACCAAACGACTCAGCTTTTGATGCTGGTTTCACTGAAATGTTTCTTTCATTGAAAGAAGGACTTCAGAAGACAAAAATCTGAAATTTACCAAACCACCCTACTTTTGATCCTGGATTTACCCAAATGCTTATTTCAGTGGGATAAGCACTTCAGAAGACCAAAATCTAAACTTCAGCAAACCACTCAAATTTCGATGCGGTTTCAATGAAGTGCTTACCTCTGTGAGATAAGCTCTTCAGAAGGCCAAAATCCCAACTTCAAAAAACAACACAACTTTCGATGCTGCTTTCACTGAAGAGCTTATTTCAGTGAGATAAGCACTTCAGAAGGCAAAAATCCCAACCTCACCAAACGACTCAACTTTTGATGTTGGTTTCACTGAAATGCTTCTTTCAGTCAGATAAGCACTTCAGAAGGCCAAAATCTCAACTTCACCAAAACACCCAACTTTCGATGCTGGGTTGACTGAAGTGCTTATTTCAGAGAGATAACCACTTCAGAATGCCAAAATCCCAACTTCACCAAACGACGCAACTTTTGATGCTGGTTTCACTGAATTGCTCATTCCAGTGTGATAAGCACATCAGAAGTCCAATATCTCAACTTCACCAAACCACCCTACTTTTGATCCTGGATTTACCCAAATGCTTATTTCAGTGAGATAAGCACTTCAGAAGACCAAAATCTAAACTTCAGCAAACCACTCAAATTTCGATGCGGTTTCAATGAAGTGCTGACCTCTGTGAGATAAGCTCTTCAGAAGGCCAAAATCCCAACT
The DNA here is from genome assembly GCF_030684315.1 of Stegostoma tigrinum. Taxonomy (NCBI): domain Eukaryota; kingdom Metazoa; phylum Chordata; class Chondrichthyes; order Orectolobiformes; family Stegostomatidae; genus Stegostoma; species Stegostoma tigrinum. The sequence continues at coordinate 410,626 of NW_026728080.1, forward strand.
TCAAAAAACAACACAACTTTCGATGCTGCTTTCACTGAAGAGCTTATTTCAGTGAGATAAGCACTTCAGAAGGCAAAAATCCCAACCTCACCAAACGACTCAACTTTTGATGTTGGTTTCACTGAAATGCTTCTTTCAGTCAGATAAGCACTTCAGAAGGCCAAAATCTCAACTTCACCAAAACACCCAACTTTCGATGCTGGGTTGACTGAAGTGCTTATTTCAGAGAGATAACCACTTCAGAATGCCAAAATCCCAACTTCACTAAACGACGCAACTTTTGATGCTGGTTTCACTGAATTGCTCATTCCAGTGTGATAAGCACATCAGAAGTCCAATATCTCAACTTCACCAAACCACCCTACTTTTGATCCTGGATTTACCCAAATGCTTATTTCAGTGAGATAAGCACTTCAAGAAGACCAAAATCTCAACTTCACCAAACCACTCAACTTTCGATGCTGGATTTACCCAAATGCTCATTTCAGTGAGATAAGCACGTCAGAAGGCCAAAATCTCAACTTCACCAAACCACTCAACTTTTGATGTTGGATTTACCCAAATGATTATTTCAGTGAGATATGCACTTCAGAAGACCAAAATTTCAACTTCACCAAACCACTCAACTTTCGATGCTGGATTTACCCAAATGCTTATTTCAGTGAGATATGCACTTCAGAAGGCCAAAATTTAAACTTCACTGAACGACTCAACTTTTGATGCTGGATTTACCCAAATGCTTATTTCAGTGAGACAAGCACTTCAGAAAGCCAAAATCTAAACTTCACCAAACCACTCAAATTTCGATGTTGTTTTCAATGAAGTGCACACTTCTGTGAGATAAGCCTTTCAGAAGGCCAAAATCCCAACCTCACCAAACGACTCAACTTTTGATGCTGGTTTCACTAAAATGTTCCTTTCAGTCAGATAAGCACTTCAGAAGACCAAAATCTAAACCTCACCAAACCACTCAAATTTCGATGTTGTTTTCAATGAAGTGGTTATCTCTATGAGATAAGCTCCTCAGAAGGCCAAAATGCCAACCTCAGCATACGACTCAACTTTTGATGCTGGTTTCACTGAAATGTTTCTTTCAGTGAAATAAGCACTTCAGAAGACCAAAATCTGAAATTCACAAAACCACACAACTTTCAATGCTGGGTTCGCTGAAGTGCTTGTTTCAGCGAGATAAGCACTTTAGAAGGACAAAATCTCAACCTCTCCAAACGACTCAACTTTTGATGCTGGTTTCACTGAATTGCTCATTTCAGTGTGATAAGCACATCAGAGGTCCAATATCTCAACTTCAGCAAACCATTCAAATTTCGATGTTGGTTTCAATGAAGTGCTTATCTCTGGGAGATTAAGCTCTTCAGAAAGACAAATTCCCAACCTCACCAAACGACTCAGCTTTTGATGCTGGTTTCACTGAAATGTTTCTTTCATTGAAAGAAGGACTTCAGAAGACAAAAATCTGAAATTTACCAAACCACCCTACTTTTGATCCTGGATTTACCCAAATGCTTATTTCAGTGGGATAAGCACTTCAGAAGACCAAAATCTAAACTTCAGCAAACCACTCAAATTTCGATGCGGTTTCAATGAAGTGCTTACCTCTGTGAGATAAGCTCTTCAGAAGGCCAAAATCCCAACTTCAAAAAACAACACAACTTTCGATGCTGCTTTCACTGAAGAGCTTATTTCAGTGAGATAAGCACTTCAGAAGGCAAAAATCCCAACCTCACCAAACGACTCAACTTTTGATGTTGGTTTCACTGAAATGCTTCTTTCAGTCAGATAAGCACTTCAGAAGGCCAAAATCTCAACTTCACCAAAACACCCAACTTTCGATGCTGGGTTGACTGAAGTGCTTATTTCAGAGAGATAACCACTTCAGAATGCCAAAATCCCAACTTCACCAAACGACGCAACTTTTGATGCTGGTTTCACTGAATTGCTCATTCCAGTGTGATAAGCACATCAGAAGTCCAATATCTCAACTTCACCAAACCACCCTACTTTTGATCCTGGATTTACCCAAATGCTTATTTCAGTGAGATAAGCACTTCAGAAGACCAAAATCTAAACTTCAGCAAACCACTCAAATTTCGATGTGGTTTCAATGAAGTGCTTACCTCTGTGAGATAAGCTCTTCAGAAGGCCAAAATCCCAACTTCACAAAACAACACAACTTTCGATGCTGCTTTCACTGAAGAGCTTATTTCAGCGAGATAAGCACTTCAGAAGGCAAAAATCCCAACCTCACCAAACGACTCAACTTTTGATGCTGGTTTCACTGAAATGCTTCTTTCAGTCAGATAAGCACTTCAGAAGGCCAAAATCTCAACTTCACCAAACCACTCAACTTTCGATGCTGGATTTACCCAAATGCTTATTTCAGTGAGATAAGCACGTCAGAAGACCAAAATCTGAACTTCACTGTACGACACAACTTTTGATGTTGGATTTACCCAAATGATTATTTCAGTGAGATATGCACTTCAGAAGACCAAAATTTCAACTTCACCAAACCACTCAACTTTCGATGCTGGATTTACCCAAATGCTTATTTCAGTGAGATATGCACTTCAGAAGGCCAAAATTTAAACTTCACTGAACGACTCAACTTTTGATGCTGGATTTACCCAAATGCTTATTTCAGTGAGATAAGCACTTCAGAAGGCAAAAATCCCATCCTCACCAAACGACTCAACTTGTGATGCTGGTTTCACTGAATTGCTTATTTCAGTGAGATAAGCACTTCAGAATGCCAAAATCCCAACTTCACAAAACCACTCAACTTTCAATGCTGGGCTCACTGAAGTGTTTATTTCAGCGAGATAAGCTCTTCAGAAGGCCAAAATCCCAACCTCACCAAACGACTCAACTTTTGATGCTGGTTTCACTGAATTGCTTATTTCGGTGAGATAGGCACTTCAGAAGGCCAAAATCTCAACTTCTCCAAACAACTCAACTTTCGATGCTGGATTTACCCAAATGCTTATTTCAGTGAGATAAGCACTTCAAGAAGACCAAAATCTCAACTTCACCAAACCACTCAACTTTCGATGCTGGATTTACCCAAATGCTCATTTCAGTGAGATAAGCACGTCAGAAGGCCAAAATCTCAACTTCACCAAACCACTCAACTTTTGATGTTGGATTTACCCAAATGATTATTTCAGTGAGATATGCACTTCAGAAGACCAAAATTTCAACTTCACCAAACCACTCAACTTTCGATGCTGGATTTACCCAAATGCTTATTTCAGTGAGATATGCACTTCAGAAGGCCAAAATTTAAACTTCACTGAACGACTCAACTTTTGATGCTGGATTTACCCAAATGCTTATTTCAGTGAGACAAGCACTTCAGAAAGCCAAAATCTAAACTTCACCAAACCACTCAAATTTCGATGTTGTTTTCAATGAAGTGCACACTTCTGTGAGATAAGCCTTTCAGAAGGCCAAAATCCCAACCTCACCAAACGACTCAACTTTTGATGCTGGTTTCACTGAATTGCTTATTTCGGTGAGATAGGCACTTCAGAAGGCCAAAATCTCAACTTCTCCAAACAACTCAACTTTCGATGCTGGATTTACCCAAATGCTTATTTCAGTGAGATAAGCACTTCAAGAAGACCAAAATCTCAACTTCACCAAACCACTCAACTTTCGATGCTGGATTTACCCAAATGCTCATTTCAGTGAGATAAGCACGTCAGAAGGCCAAAATCTCAACTTCACCAAACCACTCAACTTTTGATGTTGGATTTACCCAAATGATTATTTCAGTGAGATATGCACTTCAGAAGACCAAAATTTCAACTTCACCAAACCACTCAACTTTCGATGCTGGATTTACCCAAATGCTTATTTCAGTGAGATATGCACTTCAGAAGGCCAAAATTTAAACTTCACTGAACGACTCAACTTTTGATGCTGGATTTACCCAAATGCTTATTTCAGTGAGACAAGCACTTCAGAAAGCCAAAATCTAAACTTCACCAAACCACTCAAATTTCGATGTTGTTTTCAATGAAGTGCACACTTCTGTGAGATAAGCCTTTCAGAAGGCCAAAATCCCAACCTCACCAAACGACTCAACTTTTGATGCTGGTTTCACTAAAATGTTCCTTTCAGTCAGATAAGCACTTCAGAAGACCAAAATCTAAACCTCACCAAACCACTCAAATTTCGATGTTGTTTTCAATGAAGTGGTTATCTCTATGAGATAAGCTCCTCAGAAGGCCAAAATGCCAACCTCAGCATACGACTCAACTTTTGATGCTGGTTTCACTGAAATGTTTCTTTCAGTGAAATAAGCACTTCAGAAGACCAAAATCTGAAATTCACAAAACCACACAACTTTCAATGCTGGGTTCGCTGAAGTGCTTGTTTCAGCGAGATAAGCACTTTAGAAGGACAAAATCTCAACCTCTCCAAACGACTCAACTTTTGATGCTGGTTTCACTGAATTGCTCATTTCAGTGTGATAAGCACATCAGAGGTCCAATATCTCAACTTCAGCAAACCATTCAAATTTCGATGTTGGTTTCAATGAAGTGCTTATCTCTGGGAGATTAAGCTCTTCAGAAAGACAAATTCCCAACCTCACCAAACGACTCAGCTTTTGATGCTGGTTTCACTGAAATGTTTCTTTCATTGAAAGAAGGACTTCAGAAGACAAAAATCTGAAATTTACCAAACCACCCTACTTTTGATCCTGGATTTACCCAAATGCTTATTTCAGTGGGATAAGCACTTCAGAAGACCAAAATCTAAACTTCAGCAAACCACTCAAATTTCGATGCGGTTTCAATGAAGTGCTTACCTCTGTGAGATAAGCTCTTCAGAAGGCCAAAATCCCAACTTCAAAAAACAACACAACTTTCGATGCTGCTTTCACTGAAGAGCTTATTTCAGTGAGATAAGCACTTCAGAAGGCAAAAATCCCAACCTCACCAAACGACTCAACTTTTGATGTTGGTTTCACTGAAATGCTTCTTTCAGTCAGATAAGCACTTCAGAAGGCCAAAATCTCAACTTCACCAAAACACCCAACTTTCGATGCTTGGTTGACTGAAGTGCTTATTTCAGAGAGATAACCACTTCAGAATGCCAAAATCCCAACTTCACCAAACGACGCAACTTTTGATGCTGGTTTCACTGAATTGCTCATTCCAGTGTGATAAGCACATCAGAAGTCCAATATCTCAACTTCACCAAACCACCCTACTTTTGATCCTGGATTTACCCAAATGCTTATTTCAGTGAGATAAGCACTTCAGAAGACCAAAATCTAAACTTCAGCAAACCACTCAAATTTCGATGTGGTTTCAATGAAGTGCTTACCTCTGTGAGATAAGCTCTTCAGAAGGCCAAAATCCCAACTTCACAAAACAACACAACTTTCGATGCTGCTTTCACTGAAGAGCTTATTTCAGCGAGATAAGCACTTCAGAAGGCAAAAATCCCAACCTCACCAAACGACTCAACTTTTGATGCTGGTTTCACTGAAATGCTTCTTTCAGTCAGATAAGCACTTCAGAAGGCCAAAATCTCAACTTCACCAAACCACTCAACTTTCGATGCTGGATTTACCCAAATGCTTATTTCAGTGAGATAAGCACGTCAGAAGACCAAAATCTGAACTTCACTGTACGACACAACTTTTGATGTTGGATTTACCCAAATGATTATTTCAGTGAGATATGCACTTCAGAAGACCAAAATTTCAACTTCACCAAACCACTCAACTTTCGATGCTGGATTTACCCAAATGCTTATTTCAGTGAGATATGCACTTCAGAAGGCCAAAATTTAAACTTCACTGAACGACTCAACTTTTGATGCTGGATTTACCCAAATGCTTATTTCAGTGAGATAAGCACTTCAGAAGGCAAAAATCCCATCCTCACCAAACGACTCAACTTGTGATGCTGGTTTCACTGAATTGCTTATTTCAGTGAGATAAGCACTTCAGAATGCCAAAATCCCAACTTCACAAAACCACTCAACTTTCAATGCTGGGCTCACTGAAGTGTTTATTTCAGCGAGATAAGCTCTTCAGAAGGCCAAAATCCCAACCTCACCAAACGACTCAACTTTTGATGCTGGTTTCACTGAATTGCTTATTTCGGTGAGATAGGCACTTCAGAAGGCCAAAATCTCAACTTCTCCAAACAACTCAACTTTCGATGCTGGATTTACCCAAATGCTTATTTCAGTGAGATAAGCACTTCAAGAAGACCAAAATCTCAACTTCACCAAACCACTCAACTTTCGATGCTGGATTTACCCAAATGCTCATTTCAGTGAGATAAGCACGTCAGAAGGCCAAAATCTCAACTTCACCAAACCACTCAACTTTTGATGTTGGATTTACCCAAATGATTATTTCAGTGAGATATGCACTTCAGAAGACCAAAATTTCAACTTCACCAAACCACTCAACTTTCGATGCTGGATTTACCCAAATGCTTATTTCAGTGAGATATGCACTTCAGAAGGCCAAAATTTAAACTTCACTGAACGACTCAACTTTTGATGCTGGATTTACCCAAATGCTTATTTCAGTGAGACAAGCACTTCAGAAAGCCAAAATCTAAACTTCACCAAACCACTCAAATTTCGATGTTGTTTTCAATGAAGTGCACACTTCTGTGAGATAAGCCTTTCAGAAGGCCAAAATCCCAACCTCACCAAACGACTCAACTTTTGATGCTGGTTTCACTGAATTGCTTATTTCGGTGAGATAGGCACTTCAGAAGGCCAAAATCTCAACTTCTCCAAACAACTCAACTTTCGATGCTGGATTTACCCAAATGCTTATTTCAGTGAGATAAGCACTTCAAGAAGACCAAAATCTCAACTTCACCAAACCACTCAACTTTCGATGCTGGATTTACCCAAATGCTCATTTCAGTGAGATAAGCACGTCAGAAGGCCAAAATCTCAACTTCACCAAACCACTCAACTTTTGATGTTGGATTTACCCAAATGATTATTTCAGTGAGATATGCACTTCAGAAGGCCAAAATTTAAACTTCACTGAACGACTCAACTTTTGATGCTGGATTTACCCAAATGCTTATTTCAGTGAGACAAGCACTTCAGAAAGCCAAAATCTAAACTTCACCAAACCACTCAAATTTCGATGTTGTTTTCAATGAAGTGCACACTTCTGTGAGATAAGCCTTTCAGAAGGCCAAAATCCCAACCTCACCAAACGACTCAACTTTTGATGCTGGTTTCACTGAATTGCTTATTTCGGTGAGATAGGCACTTCAGAAGGCCAAAATCTCAACTTCTCCAAACAACTCAACTTTCGATGCTGGATTTACCCAAATGCTTATTTCAGTGAGATAAGCACTTCAAGAAGACCAAAATCCCAACCTCACCAAACGACTCAACTTTTGATGCTGGTTTCACTGAATTGCTCATTTCAGTGTGATAAGCACATCAGAGGTCCAATATCTCAACTTCAGCAAACCATTCAAATTTCGATGTTGGTTTCAATGAAGTGCTTATCTCTGGGAGATTAAGCTCTTCAGAAAGACAAATTCCCAACCTCACCAAACGACTCAGCTTTTGATGCTGGTTTCACTGAAATGTTTCTTTCATTGAAAGAAGGACTTCAGAAGACAAAAATCTGAAATTTACCAAACCACCCTACTTTTGATCCTGGATTTACCCAAATGCTTATTTCAGTGGGATAAGCACTTCAGAAGACCAAAATCTAAACTTCAGCAAACCACTCAAATTTCGATGCGGTTTCAATGAAGTGCTTACCTCTGTGAGATAAGCTCTTCAGAAGGCCAAAATCCCAACTTCAAAAAACAACACAACTTTCGATGCTGCTTTCACTGAAGAGCTTATTTCAGTGAGATAAGCACTTCAGAAGGCAAAAATCCCAACCTCACCAAACGACTCAACTTTTGATGTTGGTTTCACTGAAATGCTTCTTTCAGTCAGATAAGCACTTCAGAAGGCCAAAATCTCAACTTCACCAAAACACCCAACTTTCGATGCTGGGTTGACTGAAGTGCTTATTTCAGAGAGATAACCACTTCAGAATGCCAAAATCCCAACTTCACCAAACGACGCAACTTTTGATGCTGGTTTCACTGAATTGCTCATTCCAGTGTGATAAGCACATCAGAAGTCCAATATCTCAACTTCACCAAACCACCCTACTTTTGATCCTGGATTTACCCAAATGCTTATTTCAGTGAGATAAGCACTTCAGAAGACCAAAATCTAAACTTCAGCAAACCACTCAAATTTCGATGTGGTTTCAATGAAGTGCTTACCTCTGTGAGATAAGCTCTTCAGAAGGCCAAAATCCCAACTTCACAAAACAACACAACTTTCGATGCTGCTTTCACTGAAGAGCTTATTTCAGCGAGATAAGCACTTCAGAAGGCAAAAATCCCAACCTCACCAAACGACTCAACTTTTGATGCTGGTTTCACTGAAATGCTTCTTTCAGTCAGATAAGCACTTCAGAAGGCCAAAATCTCAACTTCACCAAACCACTCAACTTTCGATGCTGGATTTACCCAAATGCTTATTTCAGTGAGATAAGCACGTCAGAAGACCAAAATCTGAACTTCACTGTACGACACAACTTTTGATGTTGGATTTACCCAAATGATTATTTCAGTGAGATATGCACTTCAGAAGACCAAAATTTCAACTTCACCAAACCACTCAACTTTCGATGCTGGATTTACCCAAATGCTTATTTCAGTGAGATATGCACTTCAGAAGGCCAAAATTTAAACTTCACTGAACGACTCAACTTTTGATGCTGGATTTACCCAAATGCTTATTTCAGTGAGATAAGCACTTCAGAAGGCAAAAATCCCATCCTCACCAAACGACTCAACTTGTGATGCTGGTTTCACTGAATTGCTTATTTCAGTGAGATAAGCACTTCAGAATGCCAAAATCCCAACTTCACAAAACCACTCAACTTTCAATGCTGGGCTCACTGAAGTGTTTATTTCAGCGAGATAAGCTCTTCAGAAGGCCAAAATCCCAACCTCACCAAACGACTCAACTTTTGATGCTGGTTTCACTGAATTGCTTATTTCGGTGAGATAGGCACTTCAGAAGGCCAAAATCTCAACTTCTCCAAACAACTCAACTTTCGATGCTGGATTTACCCAAATGCTTATTTCAGTGAGATAAGCACTTCAAGAAGACCAAAATCTCAACTTCACCAAACCACTCAACTTTCGATGCTGGATTTACCCAAATGCTCATTTCAGTGAGATAAGCACGTCAGAAGGCCAAAATCTCAACTTCACCAAACCACTCAACTTTTGATGTTGGATTTACCCAAATGATTATTTCAGTGAGATATGCACTTCAGAAGACCAAAATTTCAACTTCACCAAACCACTCAACTTTCGATGCTGGATTTACCCAAATGCTTATTTCAGTGAGATATGCACTTCAGAAGGCCAAAATTTAAACTTCACTGAACGACTCAACTTTTGATGCTGGATTTACCCAAATGCTTATTTCAGTGAGACAAGCACTTCAGAAAGCCAAAATCTAAACTTCACCAAACCACTCAAATTTCGATGTTGTTTTCAATGAAGTGCACACTTCTGTGAGATAAGCCTTTCAGAAGGCCAAAATCCCAACCTCACCAAACGACTCAACTTTTGATGCTGGTTTCACTGAATTGCTTATTTCGGTGAGATAGGCACTTCAGAAGGCCAAAATCTCAACTTCTCCAAACAACTCAACTTTCGATGCTGGATTTACCCAAATGCTTATTTCAGTGAGATAAGCACTTCAAGAAGACCAAAATCTCAACTTCACCAAACCACTCAACTTTCGATGCTGGATTTACCCAAATGCTCATTTCAGTGAGATAAGCACGTCAGAAGGCCAAAATCTCAACTTCACCAAACCACTCAACTTTTGATGTTGGATTTACCCAAATGATTATTTCAGTGAGATATGCACTTCAGAAGACCAAAATTTCAACTTCACCAAACCACTCAACTTTCGATGCTGGATTTACCCAAATGCTTATTTCAGTGAGATATGCACTTCAGAAGGCCAAAATTTAAACTTCACTGAACGACTCAACTTTTGATGCTGGATTTACCCAAATGCTTATTTCAGTGAGACAAGCACTTCAGAAAGCCAAAATCTAAACTTCACCAAACCACTCAAATTTCGATGTTGTTTTCAATGAAGTGCACACTTCTGTGAGATAAGCCTTTCAGAAGGCCAAAATCCCAACCTCACCAAACGACTCAACTTTTGATGCTGGTTTCACTAAAATGTTCCTTTCAGTCAGATAAGCACTTCAGAAGACCAAAATCTAAACCTCACCAAACCACTCAAATTTCGATGTTGTTTTCAATGAAGTGGTTATCTCTATGAGATAAGCTCCTCAGAAGGCCAAAATGCCAACCTCAGCATACGACTCAACTTTTGATGCTGGTTTCACTGAAATGTTTCTTTCAGTGAAATAAGCACTTCAGAAGACCAAAATCTGAAATTCACAAAACCACACAACTTTCAATGCTGGGTTCGCTGAAGTGCTTGTTTCAGCGAGATAAGCACTTTAGAAGGACAAAATCTCAACCTCTCCAAACGACTCAACTTTTGATGCTGGTTTCACTGAATTGCTCATTTCAGTGTGATAAGCACATCAGAGGTCCAATATCTCAACTTCAGCAAACCATTCAAATTTCGATGTTGGTTTCAATGAAGTGCTTATCTCTGGGAGATTAAGCTCTTCAGAAAGACAAATTCCCAACCTCACCAAACGACTCAGCTTTTGATGCTGGTTTCACTGAAATGTTTCTTTCATTGAAAGAAGGACTTCAGAAGACAAAAATCTGAAATTTACCAAACCACCCTACTTTTGATCCTGGATTTACCCAAATGCTTATTTCAGTGGGATAAGCACTTCAGAAGACCAAAATCTAAACTTCAGCAAACCACTCAAATTTCGATGCGGTTTCAATGAAGTGCTTACCTCTGTGAGATAAGCTCTTCAGAAGGCCAAAATCCCAACTTCAAAAAACAACACAACTTTCGATGCTGCTTTCACTGAAGAGCTTATTTCAGTGAGATAAGCACTTCAGAAGGCAAAAATCCCAACCTCACCAAACGACTCAACTTTTGATGTTGGTTTCACTGAAATGCTTCTTTCAGTCAGATAAGCACTTCAGAAGGCCAAAATCTCAACTTCACCAAAACACCCAACTTTCGATGCTTGGTTGACTGAAGTGCTTATTTCAGAGAGATAACCACTTCAGAATGCCAAAATCCCAACTTCACCAAACGACGCAACTTTTGATGCTGGTTTCACTGAATTGCTCATTCCAGTGTGATAAGCACATCAGAAGTCCAATATCTCAACTTCACCAAACCACCCTACTTTTGATCCTGGATTTACCCAAATGCTTATTTCAGTGAGATAAGCACTTCAGAAGACCAAAATCTAAACTTCAGCAAACCACTCAAATTTCGATGTGGTTTCAATGAAGTGCTTACCTCTGTGAGATAAGCTCTTCAGAAGGCCAAAATCCCAACTTCACAAAACAACACAACTTTCGATGCTGCTTTCACTGAAGAGCTTATTTCAGCGAGATAAGCACTTCAGAAGGCAAAAATCCCAACCTCACCAAACGACTCAACTTTTGATGCTGGTTTCACTGAAATGCTTCTTTCAGTCAGATAAGCACTTCAGAAGGCCAAAATCTCAACTTCACCAAACCACTCAACTTTCGATGCTGGATTTACCCAAATGCTTATTTCAGTGAGATAAGCACGTCAGAAGACCAAAATCTGAACTTCACTGTACGACACAACTTTTGATGTTGGATTTACCCAAATGATTATTTCAGTGAGATATGCACTTCAGAAGACCAAAATTTCAACTTCACCAAACCACTCAACTTTCGATGCTGGATTTACCCAAATGCTTATTTCAGTGAGATATGCACTTCAGAAGGCCAAAATTTAAACTTCACTGAACGACTCAACTTTTGATGCTGGATTTACCCAAATGCTTATTTCAGTGAGATAAGCACTTCAGAAGGCAAAAATCCCATCCTCACCAAACGACTCAACTTGTGATGCTGGTTTCACTGAATTGCTTATTTCAGTGAGATAAGCACTTCAGAATGCCAAAATCCCAACTTCACAAAACCACTCAACTTTCAATGCTGGGCTCACTGAAGTGTTTATTTCAGCGAGATAAGCTCTTCAGAAGGCCAAAATCCCAACCTCACCAAACGACTCAACTTTTGATGCTGGTTTCACTGAATTGCTTATTTCGGTGAGATAGGCACTTCAGAAGGCCAAAATCTCAACTTCTCCAAACAACTCAACTTTCGATGCTGGATTTACCCAAATGCTTATTTCAGTGAGATAAGCACTTCAAGAAGACCAAAATCTCAACTTCACCAAACCACTCAACTTTCGATGCTGGATTTACCCAAATGCTCATTTCAGTGAGATAAGCACGTCAGAAGGCCAAAATCTCAACTTCACCAAACCACTCAACTTTTGATGTTGGATTTACCCAAATGATTATTTCAGTGAGATATGCACTTCAGAAGACCAAAATTTCAACTTCACCAAACCACTCAACTTTCGATGCTGGATTTACCCAAATGCTTATTTCAGTGAGATATGCACTTCAGAAGGCCAAAATTTAAACTTCACTGAACGACTCAACTTTTGATGCTGGATTTACCCAAATGCTTATTTCAGTGAGACAAGCACTTCAGAAAGCCAAAATCTAAACTTCACCAAACCACTCAAATTTCGATGTTGTTTTCAATGAAGTGCACACTTCTGTGAGATAAGCCTTTCAGAAGGCCAAAATCCCAACCTCACCAAACGACTCAACTTTTGATGCTGGTTTCACTGAATTGCTTATTTCGGTGAGATAGGCACTTCAGAAGGCCAAAATCTCAACTTCTCCAAACAACTCAACTTTCGATGCTGGATTTACCCAAATGCTTATTTCAGTGAGATAAGCACTTCAAGAAGACCAAAATCTCAACTTCACCAAACCACTCAACTTTCGATGCTGGATTTACCCAAATGCTCATTTCAGTGAGATAAGCACGTCAGAAGGCCAAAATCTCAACTTCACCAAACCACTCAACTTTTGATGTTGGATTTACCCAAATGATTATTTCAGTGAGATATGCACTTCAGAAGGCCAAAATTTAAACTTCACTGAACGACTCAACTTTTGATGCTGGATTTACCCAAATGCTTATTTCAGTGAGACAAGCACTTCAGAAAGCCAAAATCTAAACTTCACCAAACCACTCAAATTTCGATGTTGTTTTCAATGAAGTGCACACTTCTGTGAGATAAGCCTTTCAGAAGGCCAAAATCCCAACCTCACCAAACGACTCAACTTTTGATGCTGGTTTCACTGAATTGCTTATTTCGGTGAGATAGGCACTTCAGAAGGCCAAAATCTCAACTTCTCCAAACAACTCAACTTTCGATGCTGGATTTACCCAAATGCTTATTTCAGTGAGATAAGCACTTCAAGAAGACCAAAATCCCAACCTCACCAAACGACTCAACTTTTGATGCTGGTTTCACTGAATTGCTCATTTCAGTGTGATAAGCACATCAGAGGTCCAATATCTCAACTTCAGCAAACCATTCAAATTTCGATGTTGGTTTCAATGAAGTGCTTATCTCTGGGAGATTAAGCTCTTCAGAAAGACAAATTCCCAACCTCACCAAACGACTCAGCTTTTGATGCTGGTTTCACTGAAATGTTTCTTTCATTGAAAGAAGGACTTCAGAAGACAAAATCTGAAATTTACCAAACCACCCTACTTTTGATCCTGGATTTACCCAAATGCTTATTTCAGTGGGATAAGCACTTCAGAAGACCAAAATCTAAACTTCAGCAAACCACTCAAATTTCGATGCGGTTTCAATGAAGTGCTTACCTCTGTGAGATAAGCTCTTCAGAAGGCCAAAATCCCAACTTCAAAAAACAACACAACTTTCGATGCTGCTTTCACTGAAGAGCTTATTTCAGTGAGATAAGCACTTCAGAAGGCAAAAATCCCAACCTCACCAAACGACTCAACTTTTGATGTTGGTTTCACTGAAATGCTTCTTTCAGTCAGATAAGCACTTCAGAAGGCCAAAATCTCAACTTCACCAAAACACCCAACTTTCGATGCTGGGTTGACTGAAGTGCTTATTTCAGAGAGATAACCACTTCAGAATGCCAAAATCCCAACTTCACCAAACGACGCAACTTTTGATGCTGGTTTCACTGAATTGCTCATTCCAGTGTGATAAGCACATCAGAAGTCCAATATCTCAACTTCACCAAACCACCCTACTTTTGATCCTGGATTTACCCAAATGCTTATTTCAGTGAGATAAGCACTTCAGAAGACCAAAATCTAAACTTCAGCAAACCACTCAAATTTCGATGTGGTTTCAATGAAGTGCTTACCTCTGTGAGATAAGCTCTTCAGAAGGCCAAAATCCCAACTTCACAAAACAACACAACTTTCGATGCTGCTTTCACTGAAGAGCTTATTTCAGCGAGATAAGCACTTCAGAAGGCAAAAATCCCAACCTCACCAAACGACTCAACTTTTGATGCTGGTTTCACTGAAATGCTTCTTTCAGTCAGATAAGCACTTCAGAAGGCCAAAATCTCAACTTCACCAAACCACTCAACTTTCGATGCTGGATTTACCCAAATGCTTATTTCAGTGAGATAAGCACGTCAGAAGACCAAAATCTGAACTTCACTGTACGACACAACTTTTGATGTTGGATTTACCCAAATGATTATTTCAGTGAGATATGCACTTCAGAAGACCAAAATTTCAACTTCACCAAACCACTCAACTTTCGATGCTGGATTTACCCAAATGCTTATTTCAGTGAGATATGCACTTCAGAAGGCCAAAATTTAAACTTCACTGAACGACTCAACTTTTGATGCTGGATTTACCCAAATGCTTATTTCAGTGAGATAAGCACTTCAGAAGGCAAAAATCCCATCCTCACCAAACGACTCAACTTGTGATGCTGGTTTCACTGAATTGCTTATTTCAGTGAGATAAGCACTTCAGAATGCCAAAATCCCAACTTCACAAAACCACTCAACTTTCAATGCTGGGCTCACTGAAGTGTTTATTTCAGCGAGATAAGCTCTTCAGAAGGCCAAAATCCCAACCTCACCAAACGACTCAACTTTTGATGCTGGTTTCACTGAATTGCTTATTTCGGTGAGATAGGCACTTCAGAAGGCCAAAATCTCAACTTCTCCAAACAACTCAACTTTCGATGCTGGATTTACCCAAATGCTTATTTCAGTGAGATAAGCACTTCAAGAAGACCAAAATCTCAACTTCACCAAACCACTCAACTTTCGATGCTGGATTTACCCAAATGCTCATTTCAGTGAGATAAGCACGTCAGAAGGCCAAAATCTCAACTTCACCAAACCACTCAACTTTTGATGTTGGATTTACCCAAATGATTATTTCAGTGAGATATGCACTTCAGAAGACCAAAATTTCAACTTCACCAAACCACTCAACTTTCGATGCTGGATTTACCCAAATGCTTATTTCAGTGAGATATGCACTTCAGAAGGCCAAAATTTAAACTTCACTGAACGACTCAACTTTTGATGCTGGATTTACCCAAATGCTTATTTCAGTGAGACAAGCACTTCAGAAAGCCAAAATCTAAACTTCACCAAACCACTCAAATTTCGATGTTGTTTTCAATGAAGTGCACACTTCTGTGAGATAAGCCTTTCAGAAGGCCAAAATCCCAACCTCACCAAACGACTCAACTTTTGATGCTGGTTTCACTGAATTGCTTATTTCGGTGAGATAGGCACTTCAGAAGGCCAAAATCTCAACTTCTCCAAACAACTCAACTTTCGATGCTGGATTTACCCAAATGCTTATTTCAGTGAGATAAGCACTTCAAGAAGACCAAAATCTCAACTTCACCAAACCACTCAACTTTCGATGCTGGATTTACCCAAATGCTCATTTCAGTGAGATAAGCACGTCAGAAGGCCAAAATCTCAACTTCACCAAACCACTCAACTTTTGATGTTGGATTTACCCAAATGATTATTTCAGTGAGATATGCACTTCAGAAGACCAAAATTTCAACTTCACCAAACCACTCAACTTTCGATGCTGGATTTACCCAAATGCTTATTTCAGTGAGATATGCACTTCAGAAGGCCAAAATTTAAACTTCACTGAACGACTCAACTTTTGATGCTGGATTTACCCAAATGCTTATTTCAGTGAGACAAGCACTTCAGAAAGCCAAAATCTAAACTTCACCAAACCACTCAAATTTCGATGTTGTTTTCAATGAAGTGCACACTTCTGTGAGATAAGCCTTTCAGAAGGCCAAAATCCCAACCTCACCAAACGACTCAACTTTTGATGCTGGTTTCACTAAAATGTTCCTTTCAGTCAGATAAGCACTTCAGAAGACCAAAATCTAAACCTCACCAAACCACTCAAATTTCGATGTTGTTTTCAATGAAGTGGTTATCTCTATGAGATAAGCTCCTCAGAAGGCCAAAATGCCAACCTCAGCATACGACTCAACTTTTGATGCTGGTTTCACTGAAATGTTTCTTTCAGTGAAATAAGCACTTCAGAAGACCAAAATCTGAAATTCACAAAACCACACAACTTTCAATGCTGGGTTCGCTGAAGTGCTTGTTTCAGCGAGATAAGCACTTTAGAAGGACAAAATCTCAACCTCTCCAAACGACTCAACTTTTGATGCTGGTTTCACTGAATTGCTCATTTCAGTGTGATAAGCACATCAGAGGTCCAATATCTCAACTTCAGCAAACCATTCAAATTTCGATGTTGGTTTCAATGAAGTGCTTATCTCTGGGAGATTAAGCTCTTCAGAAAGACAAATTCCCAACCTCACCAAACGACTCAGCTTTTGATGCTGGTTTCACTGAAATGTTTCTTTCATTGAAAGAAGGACTTCAGAAGACAAAAATCTGAAATTTACCAAACCACCCTACTTTTGATCCTGGATTTACCCAAATGCTTATTTCAGTGGGATAAGCACTTCAGAAGACCAAAATCTAAACTTCAGCAAACCACTCAAATTTCGATGCGGTTTCAATGAAGTGCTTACCTCTGTGAGATAAGCTCTTCAGAAGGCCAAAATCCCAACTTCAAAAAACAACACAACTTTCGATGCTGCTTTCACTGAAGAGCTTATTTCAGTGAGATAAGCACTTCAGAAGGCAAAAATCCCAACCTCACCAAACGACTCAACTTTTGATGTTGGTTTCACTGAAATGCTTCTTTCAGTCAGATAAGCACTTCAGAAGGCCAAAATCTCAACTTCACCAAAACACCCAACTTTCGATGCTGGGTTGACTGAAGTGCTTATTTCAGAGAGATAACCACTTCAGAATGCCAAAATCCCAACTTCACCAAACGACGCAACTTTTGATGCTGGTTTCACTGAATTGCTCATTCCAGTGTGATAAGCACATCAGAAGTCCAATATCTCAACTTCACCAAACCACCCTACTTTTGATCCTGGATTTACCCAAATGCTTATTTCAGTGAGATAAGCACTTCAGAAGACCAAAATCTAAACTTCAGCAAACCACTCAAATTTCGATGTGGTTTCAATGAAGTGCTTACCTCTGTGAGATAAGCTCTTCAGAAGGCCAAAATCCCAACTTCACAAAACAACACAACTTTCGATGCTGCTTTCACTGAAGAGCTTATTTCAGCGAGATAAGCACTTCAGAAGGCAAAAATCCCAACCTCACCAAACGACTCAACTTTTGATGCTGGTTTCACTGAAATGCTTCTTTCAGTCAGATAAGCACTTCAGAAGGCCAAAATCTCAACTTCACCAAACCACTCAACTTTCGATGCTGGATTTACCCAAATGCTTATTTCAGTGAGATAAGCACGTCAGAAGACCAAAATCTGAACTTCACTGTACGACACAACTTTTGATGTTGGATTTACCCAAATGATTATTTCAGTGAGATATGCACTTCAGAAGACCAAAATTTCAACTTCACCAAACCACTCAACTTTCGATGCTGGATTTACCCAAATGCTTATTTCAGTGAGATATGCACTTCAGAAGGCCAAAATTTAAACTTCACTGAACGACTCAACTTTTGATGCTGGATTTACCCAAATGCTTATTTCAGTGAGATAAGCACTTCAGAAGGCAAAAATCCCATCCTCACCAAACGACTCAACTTGTGATGCTGGTTTCACTGAATTGCTTATTTCAGTGAGATAAGCACTTCAGAATGCCAAAATCCCAACTTCACAAAACCACTCAACTTTCAATGCTGGGCTCACTGAAGTGTTTATTTCAGCGAGATAAGCTCTTCAGAAGGCCAAAATCCCAACCTCACCAAACGACTCAACTTTTGATGCTGGTTTCACTGAATTGCTTATTTCGGTGAGATAGGCACTTCAGAAGGCCAAAATCTCAACTTCTCCAAACAACTCAACTTTCGATGCTGGATTTACCCAAATGCTTATTTCAGTGAGATAAGCACTTCAAGAAGACCAAAATCTCAACTTCACCAAACCACTCAACTTTCGATGCTGGATTTACCCAAATGCTCATTTCAGTGAGATAAGCACGTCAGAAGGCCAAAATCTCAACTTCACCAAACCACTCAACTTTTGATGTTGGATTTACCCAAATGATTATTTCAGTGAGATATGCACTTCAGAAGACCAAAATTTCAACTTCACCAAACCACTCAACTTTCGATGCTGGATTTACCCAAATGCTTATTTCAGTGAGATATGCACTTCAGAAGGCCAAAATTTAAACTTCACTGAACGACTCAACTTTTGATGCTGGATTTACCCAAATGCTTATTTCAGTGAGACAAGCACTTCAGAAAGCCAAAATCTAAACTTCACCAAACCACTCAAATTTCGATGTTGTTTTCAATGAAGTGCACACTTCTGTGAGATAAGCCTTTCAGAAGGCCAAAATCCCAACCTCACCAAACGACTCAACTTTTGATGCTGGTTTCACTGAATTGCTTATTTCGGTGAGATAGGCACTTCAGAAGGCCAAAATCTCAACTTCTCCAAACAACTCAACTTTCGATGCTGGATTTACCCAAATGCTTATTTCAGTGAGATAAGCACTTCAAGAAGACCAAAATCTCAACTTCACCAAACCACTCAACTTTCGATGCTGGATTTACCCAAATGCTCATTTCAGTGAGATAAGCACGTCAGAAGGCCAAAATCTCAACTTCACCAAACCACTCAACTTTTGATGTTGGATTTACCCAAATGATTATTTCAGTGAGATATGCACTTCAGAAGACCAAAATTTCAACTTCACCAAACCACTCAACTTTCGATGCTGGATTTACCCAAATGCTTATTTCAGTGAGATATGCACTTCAGAAGGCCAAAATTTAAACTTCACTGAACGACTCAACTTTTGATGCTGGATTTACCCAAATGCTTATTTCAGTGAGACAAGCACTTCAGAAAGCCAAAATCTAAACTTCACCAAACCACTCAAATTTCGATGTTGTTTTCAATGAAGTGCACACTTCTGTGAGATAAGCCTTTCAGAAGGCCAAAATCCCAACCTCACCAAACGACTCAACTTTTGATGCTGGTTTCACTAAAATGTTCCTTTCAGTCAGATAAGCACTTCAGAAGACCAAAATCTAAACCTCACCAAACCACTCAAATTTCGATGTTGTTTTCAATGAAGTGGTTATCTCTATGAGATAAGCTCCTCAGAAGGCCAAAATGCCAACCTCAGCATACGACTCAACTTTTGATGCTGGTTTCACTGAAATGTTTCTTTCAGTGAAATAAGCACTTCAGAAGACCAAAATCTGAAATTCACAAAACCACACAACTTTCAATGCTGGGTTCGCTGAAGTGCTTGTTTCAGCGAGATAAGCACTTTAGAAGGACAAAATCTCAACCTCTCCAAACGACTCAACTTTTGATGCTGGTTTCACTGAATTGCTCATTTCAGTGTGATAAGCACATCAGAGGTCCAATATCTCAACTTCAGCAAACCATTCAAATTTCGATGTTGGTTTCAATGAAGTGCTTATCTCTGGGAGATTAAGCTCTTCAGAAAGACAAATTCCCAACCTCACCAAACGACTCAGCTTTTGATGCTGGTTTCACTGAAATGTTTCTTTCATTGAAAGAAGGACTTCAGAAGACAAAAATCTGAAATTTACCAAACCACCCTACTTTTGATCCTGGATTTACCCAAATGCTTATTTCAGTGGGATAAGCACTTCAGAAGACCAAAATCTAAACTTCAGCAAACCACTCAAATTTCGATGCGGTTTCAATGAAGTGCTTACCTCTGTGAGATAAGCTCTTCAGAAGGCCAAAATCCCAACTTCAAAAAACAACACAACTTTCGATGCTGCTTTCACTGAAGAGCTTATTTCAGTGAGATAAGCACTTCAGAAGGCAAAAATCCCAACCTCACCAAACGACTCAACTTTTGATGTTGGTTTCACTGAAATGCTTCTTTCAGTCAGATAAGCACTTCAGAAGGCCAAAATCTCAACTTCACCAAAACACCCAACTTTCGATGCTGGGTTGACTGAAGTGCTTATTTCAGAGAGATAACCACTTCAGAATGCCAAAATCCCAACTTCACCAAACGACGCAACTTTTGATGCTGGTTTCACTGAATTGCTCATTCCAGTGTGATAAGCACATCAGAAGTCCAATATCTCAACTTCACCAAACCACCCTACTTTTGATCCTGGATTTACCCAAATGCTTATTTCAGTGAGATAAGCACTTCAGAAGACCAAAATCTAAACTTCAGCAAACCACTCAAATTTCGATGTGGTTTCAATGAAGTGCTTACCTCTGTGAGATAAGCTCTTCAGAAGGCCAAAATCCCAACTTCACAAAACAACACAACTTTCGATGCTGCTTTCACTGAAGAGCTTATTTCAGCGAGATAAGCACTTCAGAAGGCAAAAATCCCAACCTCACCAAACGACTCAACTTTTGATGCTGGTTTCACTGAAATGCTTCTTTCAGTCAGATAAGCACTTCAGAAGGCCAAAATCTCAACTTCACCAAACCACTCAACTTTCGATGCTGGATTTACCCAAATGCTTATTTCAGTGAGATAAGCACGTCAGAAGACCAAAATCTGAACTTCACTGTACGACACAACTTTTGATGTTGGATTTACCCAAATGATTATTTCAGTGAGATATGCACTTCAGAAGACCAAAATTTCAACTTCACCAAACCACTCAACTTTCGATGCTGGATTTACCCAAATGCTTATTTCAGTGAGATATGCACTTCAGAAGGCCAAAATTTAAACTTCACTGAACGACTCAACTTTTGATGCTGGATTTACCCAAATGCTTATTTCAGTGAGATAAGCACTTCAGAAGGCAAAAATCCCATCCTCACCAAACGACTCAACTTGTGATGCTGGTTTCACTGAATTGCTTATTTCAGTGAGATAAGCACTTCAGAATGCCAAAATCCCAACTTCACAAAACCACTCAACTTTCAATGCTGGGCTCACTGAAGTGTTTATTTCAGCGAGATAAGCTCTTCAGAAGGCCAAAATCCCAACCTCACCAAACGACTCAACTTTTGATGCTGGTTTCACTGAATTGCTTATTTCGGTGAGATAGGCACTTCAGAAGGCCAAAATCTCAACTTCTCCAAACAACTCAACTTTCGATGCTGGATTTACCCAAATGCTTATTTCAGTGAGATAAGCACTTCAAGAAGACCAAAATCTCAACTTCACCAAACCACTCAACTTTCGATGCTGGATTTACCCAAATGCTCATTTCAGTGAGATAAGCACGTCAGAAGGCCAAAATCTCAACTTCACCAAACCACTCAACTTTTGATGTTGGATTTACCCAAATGATTATTTCAGTGAGATATGCACTTCAGAAGACCAAAATTTCAACTTCACCAAACCACTCAACTTTCGATGCTGGATTTACCCAAATGCTTATTTCAGTGAGATATGCACTTCAGAAGGCCAAAATTTAAACTTCACTGAACGACTCAACTTTTGATGCTGGATTTACCCAAATGCTTATTTCAGTGAGACAAGCACTTCAGAAAGCCAAAATCTAAACTTCACCAAACCACTCAAATTTCGATGTTGTTTTCAATGAAGTGCACACTTCTGTGAGATAAGCCTTTCAGAAGGCCAAAATCCCAACCTCACCAAACGACTCAACTTTTGATGCTGGTTTCACTAAAATGTTCCTTTCAGTCAGATAAGCACTTCAGAAGACCAAAATCTAAACCTCACCAAACCACTCAAATTTCGATGTTGTTTTCAATGAAGTGGTTATCTCTATGAGATAAGCTCCTCAGAAGGCCAAAATGCCAACCTCAGCATACGACTCAACTTTTGATGCTGGTTTCACTGAAATGTTTCTTTCAGTGAAATAAGCACTTCAGAAGACCAAAATCTGAAATTCACAAAACCACACAACTTTCAATGCTGGGTTCGCTGAAGTGCTTGTTTCAGCGAGATAAGCACTTTAGAAGGACAAAATCTCAACCTCTCCAAACGACTCAACTTTTGATGCTGGTTTCACTGAATTGCTCATTTCAGTGTGATAAGCACATCAGAGGTCCAATATCTCAACTTCAGCAAACCATTCAAATTTCGATGTTGGTTTCAATGAAGTGCTTATCTCTGGGAGATTAAGCTCTTCAGAAAGACAAATTCCCAACCTCACCAAACGACTCAGCTTTTGATGCTGGTTTCACTGAAATGTTTCTTTCATTGAAAGAAGGACTTCAGAAGACAAAAATCTGAAATTTACCAAACCACCCTACTTTTGATCCTGGATTTACCCAAATGCTTATTTCAGTGGGATAAGCACTTCAGAAGACCAAAATCTAAACTTCAGCAAACCACTCAAATTTCGATGCGGTTTCAATGAAGTGCTTACCTCTGTGAGATAAGCTCTTCAGAAGGCCAAAATCCCAACTTCAAAAAACAACACAACTTTCGATGCTGCTTTCACTGAAGAGCTTATTTCAGTGAGATAAGCACTTCAGAAGGCAAAAATCCCAACCTCACCAAACGACTCAACTTTTGATGTTGGTTTCACTGAAATGCTTCTTTCAGTCAGATAAGCACTTCAGAAGGCCAAAATCTCAACTTCACCAAAACACCCAACTTTCGATGCTGGGTTGACTGAAGTGCTTATTTCAGAGAGATAACCACTTCAGAATGCCAAAATCCCAACTTCACCAAACGACGCAACTTTTGATGCTGGTTTCACTGAATTGCTCATTCCAGTGTGATAAGCACATCAGAAGTCCAATATCTCAACTTCACCAAACCACCCTACTTTTGATCCTGGATTTACCCAAATGCTTATTTCAGTGAGATAAGCACTTCAGAAGACCAAAATCTAAACTTCAGCAAACCACTCAAATTTCGATGTGGTTTCAATGAAGTGCTTACCTCTGTGAGATAAGCTCTTCAGAAGGCCAAAATCCCAACTTCACAAAACAACACAACTTTCGATGCTGCTTTCACTGAAGAGCTTATTTCAGCGAGATAAGCACTTCAGAAGGCAAAAATCCCAACCTCACCAAACGACTCAACTTTTGATGCTGGTTTCACTGAAATGCTTCTTTCAGTCAGATAAGCACTTCAGAAGGCCAAAATCTCAACTTCACCAAACCACTCAACTTTCGATGCTGGATTTACCCAAATGCTTATTTCAGTGAGATAAGCACGTCAGAAGACCAAAATCTGAACTTCACTGTACGACACAACTTTTGATGTTGGATTTACCCAAATGATTATTTCAGTGAGATATGCACTTCAGAAGACCAAAATTTCAACTTCACCAAACCACTCAACTTTCGATGCTGGATTTACCCAAATGCTTATTTCAGTGAGATATGCACTTCAGAAGGCCAAAATTTAAACTTCACTGAACGACTCAACTTTTGATGCTGGATTTACCCAAATGCTTATTTCAGTGAGATAAGCACTTCAGAAGGCAAAAATCCCATCCTCACCAAACGACTCAACTTGTGATGCTGGTTTCACTGAATTGCTTATTTCAGTGAGATAAGCACTTCAGAATGCCAAAATCCCAACTTCACAAAACCACTCAACTTTCAATGCTGGGCTCACTGAAGTGTTTATTTCAGCGAGATAAGCTCTTCAGAAGGCCAAAATCCCAACCTCACCAAACGACTCAACTTTTGATGCTGGTTTCACTGAATTGCTTATTTCGGTGAGATAGGCACTTCAGAAGGCCAAAATCTCAACTTCTCCAAACAACTCAACTTTCGATGCTGGATTTACCCAAATGCTTATTTCAGTGAGATAAGCACTTCAAGAAGACCAAAATCTCAACTTCACCAAACCACTCAACTTTCGATGCTGGATTTACCCAAATGCTCATTTCAGTGAGATAAGCACGTCAGAAGGCCAAAATCTCAACTTCACCAAACCACTCAACTTTTGATGTTGGATTTACCCAAATGATTATTTCAGTGAGATATGCACTTCAGAAGACCAAAATTTCAACTTCACCAAACCACTCAACTTTCGATGCTGGATTTACCCAAATGCTTATTTCAGTGAGATATGCACTTCAGAAGGCCAAAATTTAAACTTCACTGAACGACTCAACTTTTGATGCTGGATTTACCCAAATGCTTATTTCAGTGAGACAAGCACTTCAGAAAGCCAAAATCTAAACTTCACCAAACCACTCAAATTTCGATGTTGTTTTCAATGAAGTGCACACTTCTGTGAGATAAGCCTTTCAGAAGGCCAAAATCCCAACCTCACCAAACGACTCAACTTTTGATGCTGGTTTCACTGAATTGCTTATTTCGGTGAGATAGGCACTTCAGAAGGCCAAAATCTCAACTTCTCCAAACAACTCAACTTTCGATGCTGGATTTACCCAAATGCTTATTTCAGTGAGATAAGCACTTCAAGAAGACCAAAATCTCAACTTCACCAAACCACTCAACTTTCGATGCTGGATTTACCCAAATGCTCATTTCAGTGAGATAAGCACGTCAGAAGGCCAAAATCTCAACTTCACCAAACCACTCAACTTTTGATGTTGGATTTACCCAAATGATTATTTCAGTGAGATATGCACTTCAGAAGACCAAAATTTCAACTTCACCAAACCACTCAACTTTCGATGCTGGATTTACCCAAATGCTTATTTCAGTGAGATATGCACTTCAGAAGGCCAAAATTTAAACTTCACTGAACGACTCAACTTTTGATGCTGGATTTACCCAAATGCTTATTTCAGTGAGACAAGCACTTCAGAAAGCCAAAATCTAAACTTCACCAAACCACTCAAATTTCGATGTTGTTTTCAATGAAGTGCACACTTCTGTGAGATAAGCCTTTCAGAAGGCCAAAATCCCAACCTCACCAAACGACTCAACTTTTGATGCTGGTTTCACTAAAATGTTCCTTTCAGTCAGATAAGCACTTCAGAAGACCAAAATCTAAACCTCACCAAACCACTCAAATTTCGATGTTGTTTTCAATGAAGTGGTTATCTCTATGAGATAAGCTCCTCAGAAGGCCAAAATGCCAACCTCAGCATACGACTCAACTTTTGATGCTGGTTTCACTGAAATGTTTCTTTCAGTGAAATAAGCACTTCAGAAGACCAAAATCTGAAATTCACAAAACCACACAACTTTCAATGCTGGGTTCGCTGAAGTGCTTGTTTCAGCGAGATAAGCACTTTAGAAGGACAAAATCTCAACCTCTCCAAACGACTCAACTTTTGATGCTGGTTTCACTGAATTGCTCATTTCAGTGTGATAAGCACATCAGAGGTCCAATATCTCAACTTCAGCAAACCATTCAAATTTCGATGTTGGTTTCAATGAAGTGCTTATCTCTGGGAGATTAAGCTCTTCAGAAAGACAAATTCCCAACCTCACCAAACGACTCAGCTTTTGATGCTGGTTTCACTGAAATGTTTCTTTCATTGAAAGAAGGACTTCAGAAGACAAAAATCTGAAATTTACCAAACCACCCTACTTTTGATCCTGGATTTACCCAAATGCTTATTTCAGTGGGATAAGCACTTCAGAAGACCAAAATCTAAACTTCAGCAAACCACTCAAATTTCGATGCGGTTTCAATGAAGTGCTTACCTCTGTGAGATAAGCTCTTCAGAAGGCCAAAATCCCAACTTCAAAAAACAACACAACTTTCGATGCTGCTTTCACTGAAGAGCTTATTTCAGTGAGATAAGCACTTCAGAAGGCAAAAATCCCAACCTCACCAAACGACTCAACTTTTGATGTTGGTTTCACTGAAATGCTTCTTTCAGTCAGATAAGCACTTCAGAAGGCCAAAATCTCAACTTCACCAAAACACCCAACTTTCGATGCTGGGTTGACTGAAGTGCTTATTTCAGAGAGATAACCACTTCAGAATGCCAAAATCCCAACTTCACCAAACGACGCAACTTTTGATGCTGGTTTCACTGAATTGCTCATTCCAGTGTGATAAGCACATCAGAAGTCCAATATCTCAACTTCACCAAACCACCCTACTTTTGATCCTGGATTTACCCAAATGCTTATTTCAGTGAGATAAGCACTTCAGAAGACCAAAATCTAAACTTCAGCAAACCACTCAAATTTCGATGTGGTTTCAATGAAGTGCTTACCTCTGTGAGATAAGCTCTTCAGAAGGCCAAAATCCCAACTTCACAAAACAACACAACTTTCGATGCTGCTTTCACTGAAGAGCTTATTTCAGCGAGATAAGCACTTCAGAAGGCAAAAATCCCAACCTCACCAAACGACTCAACTTTTGATGCTGGTTTCACTGAAATGCTTCTTTCAGTCAGATAAGCACTTCAGAAGGCCAAAATCTCAACTTCACCAAACCACTCAACTTTCGATGCTGGATTTACCCAAATGCTTATTTCAGTGAGATAAGCACGTCAGAAGACCAAAATCTGAACTTCACTGTACGACACAACTTTTGATGTTGGATTTACCCAAATGATTATTTCAGTGAGATACGCACTTCAGAAGACCAAAATTTCAACTTCACCAAACCACTCAACTTTCGATGCTGGATTTACCCAAATGCTTATTTCAGTGAGATATGCACTTCAGAAGGCCAAAATTTAAACTTCACTGAACGACTCAACTTTTGATGCTGGATTTACCCAAATGCTTATTTCAGTGAGATAAGCACTTCAGAAGGCAAAAATCCCATCCTCACCAAACGACTCAACTTGTGATGCTGGTTTCACTGAATTGCTTATTTCAGTGAGATAAGCACTTCAGAATGCCAAAATCCCAACTTCACAAAACCACTCAACTTTCAATGCTGGGCTCACTGAAGTGTTTATTTCAGCGAGATAAGCTCTTCAGAAGGCCAAAATCCCAACCTCACCAAACGACTCAACTTTTGATGCTGGTTTCACTGAATTGCTTATTTCGGTGAGATAGGCACTTCAGAAGGCCAAAATCTCAACTTCTCCAAACAACTCAACTTTCGATGCTGGATTTACCCAAATGCTTATTTCAGTGAGATAAGCACTTCAAGAAGACCAAAATCTCAACTTCACCAAACCACTCAACTTTCGATGCTGGATTTACCCAAATGCTCATTTCAGTGAGATAAGCACGTCAGAAGGCCAAAATCTCAACTTCACCAAACCACTCAACTTTTGATGTTGGATTTACCCAAATGATTATTTCAGTGAGATATGCACTTCAGAAGACCAAAATTTCAACTTCACCAAACCACTCAACTTTCGATGCTGGATTTACCCAAATGCTTATTTCAGTGAGATATGCACTTCAGAAGGCCAAAATTTAAACTTCACTGAACGACTCAACTTTTGATGCTGGATTTACCCAAATGCTTATTTCAGTGAGACAAGCACTTCAGAAAGCCAAAATCTAAACTTCACCAAACCACTCAAATTTCGATGTTGTTTTCAATGAAGTGCACACTTCTGTGAGATAAGCCTTTCAGAAGGCCAAAATCCCAACCTCACCAAACGACTCAACTTTTGATGCTGGTTTCACTGAATTGCTTATTTCGGTGAGATAGGCACTTCAGAAGGCCAAAATCTCAACTTCTCCAAACAACTCAACTTTCGATGCTGGATTTACCCAAATGCTTATTTCAGTGAGATAAGCACTTCAAGAAGACCAAAATCTCAACTTCACCAAACCACTCAACTTTCGATGCTGGATTTACCCAAATGCTCATTTCAGTGAGATAAGCACGTCAGAAGGCCAAAATCTCAACTTCACCAAACCACTCAACTTTTGATGTTGGATTTACCCAAATGATTATTTCAGTGAGATATGCACTTCAGAAGACCAAAATTTCAACTTCACCAAACCACTCAACTTTCGATGCTGGATTTACCCAAATGCTTATTTCAGTGAGATATGCACTTCAGAAGGCCAAAATTTAAACTTCACTGAACGACTCAACTTTTGATGCTGGATTTACCCAAATGCTTATTTCAGTGAGACAAGCACTTCAGAAAGCCAAAATCTAAACTTCACCAAACCACTCAAATTTCGATGTTGTTTTCAATGAAGTGCACACTTCTGTGAGATAAGCCTTTCAGAAGGCCAAAATCCCAACCTCACCAAACGACTCAACTTTTGATGCTGGTTTCACTGAATTGCTTATTTCGGTGAGATAGGCACTTCAGAAGGCCGAAATCTCAACTTCTCCAAACAACTCAACTTTCGATGCTGGATTTACCCAAATGCTTATTTCAGTGAGATAAGCACTTCAAGAAGACCAAAATCTCAACTTCACCAAACCACTCAACTTTCGATGCTGGATTTACCCAAATGCTCATTTCAGTCAGATAAGCACGTCAGAAGGCCAAAATCTCAACTTCACCAAACCACTCAACTTTTGATGTTGGATTTACCCAAATGATTATTTCAGTGAGATATGCACTTCAGAAGACCAAAATTTCAACTTCACCAAACCACTCAACTTTCGATGCTGGATTTACCCAAATGCTTATTTCAGTGAGATATGCACTTCAGAAGGCCAAAATTTAAACTTCACTGAACGACTCAACTTTTGATGCTGGATTTACCCAAATGCTTATTTCAGTGAGACAAGCACTTCAGAAAGCCAAAATCTAAACTTCACCAAACCACTCAAATTTCGATGTTGTTTTCAATGAAGTGCACACTTCTGTGAGATAAGCCTTTCAGAAGGCCAAAATCCCAACCTCACCAAACGACTCAACTTTTGATGCTGGTTTCACTAAAATGTTCCTTTCAGTCAGATAAGCACTTCAGAAGACCAAAATCTAAACCTCACCAAACCACTCAAATTTCGATGTTGTTTTCAATGAAGTGGTTATCTCTATGAGATAAGCTCCTCAGAAGGCCAAAATGCCAACCTCAGCATACGACTCAACTTTTGATGCTGGTTTCACTGAAATGTTTCTTTCAGTGAAATAAGCACTTCAGAAGACCAAAATCTGAAATTCACAAAACCACACAACTTTCAATGCTGGGTTCGCTGAAGTGCTTGTTTCAGCGAGATAAGCACTTTAGAAGGACAAAATCTCAACCTCTCCAAACGACTCAACTTTTGATGCTGGTTTCACTGAATTGCTCATTTCAGTGTGATAAGCACATCAGAGGTCCAATATCTCAACTTCAGCAAACCATTCAAATTTCGATGTTGGTTTCAATGAAGTGCTTATCTCTGGGAGATTAAGCTCTTCAGAAAGACAAATTCCCAACCTCACCAAACGACTCAGCTTTTGATGCTGGTTTCACTGAAATGTTTCTTTCATTGAAAGAAGGACTTCAGAAGACAAAAATCTGAAATTTACCAAACCACCCTACTTTTGATCCTGGATTTACCCAAATGCTTATTTCAGTGGGATAAGCACTTCAGAAGACCAAAATCTAAACTTCAGCAAACCACTCAAATTTCGATGCGGTTTCAATGAAGTGCTTACCTCTGTGAGATAAGCTCTTCAGAAGGCCAAAATCCCAACTTCAAAAAACAACACAACTTTCGATGCTGCTTTCACTGAAGAGCTTATTTCAGTGAGATAAGCACTTCAGAAGGCAAAAATCCCAACCTCACCAAACGACTCAACTTTTGATGTTGGTTTCACTGAAATGCTTCTTTCAGTCAGATAAGCACTTCAGAAGGCCAAAATCTCAACTTCACCAAAACACCCAACTTTCGATGCTGGGTTGACTGAAGTGCTTATTTCAGAGAGATAACCACTTCAGAATGCCAAAATCCCAACTTCACCAAACGACGCAACTTTTGATGCTGGTTTCACTGAATTGCTCATTCCAGTGTGATAAGCACATCAGAAGTCCAATATCTCAACTTCACCAAACCACCCTACTTTTGATCCTGGATTTACCCAAATGCTTATTTCAGTGAGATAAGCACTTCAGAAGACCAAAATCTAAACTTCAGCAAACCACTCAAATTTCGATGTGGTTTCAATGAAGTGCTTACCTCTGTGAGATAAGCTCTTCAGAAGGCCAAAATCCCAACTTCACAAAACAACACAACTTTCGATGCTGCTTTCACTGAAGAGCTTATTTCAGCGAGATAAGCACTTCAGAAGGCAAAAATCCCAACCTCACCAAACGACTCAACTTTTGATGCTGGTTTCACTGAAATGCTTCTTTCAGTCAGATAAGCACTTCAGAAGGCCAAAATCTCAACTTCACCAAACCACTCAACTTTCGATGCTGGATTTACCCAAATGCTTATTTCAGCGAGATAAGCACGTCAGAAGACCAAAATCTGAACTTCACTGTACGACACAACTTTTGATGTTGGATTTACCCAAATGATTATTTCAGTGAGATATGCACTTCAGAAGACCAAAATTTCAACTTCACCAAACCACTCAACTTTCGATGCTGGATTTACCCAAATGCTTATTTCAGTGAGATATGCACTTCAGAAGGCCAAAATTTAAACTTCACTGAACGACTCAACTTTTGATGCTGGATTTACCCAAATGCTTATTTCAGTGAGATAAGCACTTCAGAAGGCAAAAATCCCATCCTCACCAAACGACTCAACTTGTGATGCTGGTTTCACTGAATTGCTTATTTCAGTGAGATAAGCACTTCAGAATGCCAAAATCCCAACTTCACAAAACCACTCAACTTTCAATGCTGGGCTCACTGAAGTGTTTATTTCAGCGAGATAAGCTCTTCAGAAGGCCAAAATCCCAACCTCACCAAACGACTCAACTTTTGATGCTGGTTTCACTGAATTGCTTATTTCGGTGAGATAGGCACTTCAGAAGGCCAAAATCTCAACTTCTCCAAACAACTCAACTTTCGATGCTGGATTTACCCAAATGATTATTTCAGTGAGATATGCACTTCAAGAAGACCAAAATTTCAACTTCACCAAACCACTCAACTTTCGATGCTGGATTTACCCAAATGCTTATTTCAGTGAGATATGCACTTCAGAAGGCCAAAATTTAAACTTCACTGAACGACTCAACTTTTGATGCTGGATTTACCCAAATGCTTATTTCAGTGAGACAAGCACTTCAGAAAGCCAAAATCTAAACTTCACCAAACCACTCAAATTTCGATGTTGTTTTCAATGAAGTGCACACTTCTGTGAGATAAGCCTTTCAGAAGGCCAAAATCCCAACCTCACCAAACGACTCAACTTTTGATGCTGGTTTCACTAAAATGTTCCTTTCAGTCAGATAAGCACTTCAGAAGACCAAAATCTAAACCTCACCAAACCACTCAAATTTCGATGTTGTTTTCAATGAAGTGGTTATCTCTATGAGATAAGCTCCTCAGAAGGCCAAAATGCCAACCTCAGCATACGACTCAACTTTTGATGCTGGTTTCACTGAAATGTTTCTTTCAGTGAAATAAGCACTTCAGAAGACCAAAATCTGAAATTCACAAAACCACACAACTTTCAATGCTGGGTTCGCTGAAGTGCTTGTTTCAGCGAGATAAGCACTTTAGAAGGACAAAATCTCAACCTCTCCAAACGACTCAACTTTTGATGCTGGTTTCACTGAATTGCTCATTTCAGTGTGATAAGCACATCAGAGGTCCAATATCTCAACTTCAGCAAACCATTCAAATTTCGATGTTGGTTTCAATGAAGTGCTTATCTCTGGGAGATTAAGCTCTTCAGAAAGACAAATTCCCAACCTCACCAAACGACTCAGCTTTTGATGCTGGTTTCACTGAAATGTTTCTTTCATTGAAAGAAGGACTTCAGAAGACAAAAATCTGAAATTTACCAAACCACCCTACTTTTGATCCTGGATTTACCCAAATGCTTATTTCAGTGGGATAAGCACTTCAGAAGACCAAAATCTAAACTTCAGCAAACCACTCAAATTTCGATGCGGTTTCAATGAAGTGCTTACCTCTGTGAGATAAGCTCTTCAGAAGGCCAAAATCCCAACTTCAAAAAACAACACAACTTTCGATGCTGCTTTCACTGAAGAGCTTATTTCAGTGAGATAAGCACTTCAGAAGGCAAAAATCCCAACCTCACCAAACGACTCAACTTTTGATGTTGGTTTCACTGAAATGCTTCTTTCAGTCAGATAAGCACTTCAGAAGGCCAAAATCTCAACTTCACCAAAACACCC
Organism: Stegostoma tigrinum; assembly: GCF_030684315.1. Taxonomy (NCBI): domain Eukaryota; kingdom Metazoa; phylum Chordata; class Chondrichthyes; order Orectolobiformes; family Stegostomatidae; genus Stegostoma; species Stegostoma tigrinum. The sequence continues at coordinate 443,363 of NW_026728080.1, forward strand.
AACTTTCGATGCTGGGTTGACTGAAGTGCTTATTTCAGAGAGATAACCACTTCAGAATGCCAAAATCCCAACTTCACCAAACGACGCAACTTTTGATGCTGGTTTCACTGAATTGCTCATTCCAGTGTGATAAGCACATCAGAAGTCCAATATCTCAACTTCACCAAACCACCCTACTTTTGATCCTGGATTTACCCAAATGCTTATTTCAGTGAGATAAGCACTTCAGAAGACCAAAATCTAAACTTCAGCAAACCACTCAAATTTCGATGTGGTTTCAATGAAGTGCTTACCTCTGTGAGATAAGCTCTTCAGAAGGCCAAAATCCCAACTTCACAAAACAACACAACTTTCGATGCTGCTTTCACTGAAGAGCTTATTTCAGCGAGATAAGCACTTCAGAAGGCAAAAATCCCAACCTCACCAAACGACTCAACTTTTGATGCTGGTTTCACTGAAATGCTTCTTTCAGTCAGATAAGCACTTCAGAAGGCCAAAATCTCAACTTCACCAAACCACTCAACTTTCGATGCTGGATTTACCCAAATGCTTATTTCAGCGAGATAAGCACGTCAGAAGACCAAAATCTGAACTTCACTGTACGACACAACTTTTGATGTTGGATTTACCCAAATGATTATTTCAGTGAGATATGCACTTCAGAAGACCAAAATTTCAACTTCACCAAACCACTCAACTTTCGATGCTGGATTTACCCAAATGCTTATTTCAGTGAGATATGCACTTCAGAAGGCCAAAATTTAAACTTCACTGAACGACTCAACTTTTGATGCTGGATTTACCCAAATGCTTATTTCAGTGAGATAAGCACTTCAGAAGGCAAAAATCCCATCCTCACCAAACGACTCAACTTGTGATGCTGGTTTCACTGAATTGCTTATTTCAGTGAGATAAGCACTTCAGAATGCCAAAATCCCAACTTCACAAAACCACTCAACTTTCAATGCTGGGCTCACTGAAGTGTTTATTTCAGCGAGATAAGCTCTTCAGAAGGCCAAAATCCCAACCTCACCAAACGACTCAACTTTTGATGCTGGTTTCACTGAATTGCTTATTTTGGTGAGATAGGCACTTCAGAAGGCCAAAATCTCAACTTCTCCAAACAACTCAACTTTCGATGCTGGATTTACCCAAATGATTATTTCAGTGAGATATGCACTTCAAGAAGACCAAAATTTCAACTTCACCAAACCACTCAACTTTCGATGCTGGATTTACCCAAATGCTTATTTCAGTGAGATATGCACTTCAGAAGGCCAAAATTTAAACTTCACTGAACGACTCAACTTTTGATGCTGGATTTACCCAAATGCTTATTTCAGTGAGACAAGCACTTCAGAAAGCCAAAATCTAAACTTCACCAAACCACTCAAATTTCGATGTTGTTTTCAATGAAGTGCACACTTCTGTGAGATAAGCCTTTCAGAAGGCCAAAATCCCAACCTCACCAAACGACTCAACTTTTGATGCTGGTTTCACTAAAATGTTCCTTTCAGTCAGATAAGCACTTCAGAAGACCAAAATCTAAACCTCACCAAACCACTCAAATTTCGATGTTGTTTTCAATGAAGTGGTTATCTCTATGAGATAAGCTCCTCAGAAGGCCAAAATGCCAACCTCAGCATACGACTCAACTTTTGATGCTGGTTTCACTGAAATGTTTCTTTCAGTGAAATAAGCACTTCAGAAGACCAAAATCTGAAATTCACAAAACCACACAACTTTCAATGCTGGGTTCGCTGAAGTGCTTGTTTCAGCGAGATAAGCACTTTAGAAGGACAAAATCTCAACCTCTCCAAACGACTCAACTTTTGATGCTGGTTTCACTGAATTGCTCATTTCAGTGTGATAAGCACATCAGAGGTCCAATATCTCAACTTCAGCAAACCATTCAAATTTCGATGTTGGTTTCAATGAAGTGCTTATCTCTGGGAGATTAAGCTCTTCAGAAAGACAAATTCCCAACCTCACCAAACGACTCAGCTTTTGATGCTGGTTTCACTGAAATGTTTCTTTCATTGAAAGAAGGACTTCAGAAGACAAAAATCTGAAATTTACCAAACCACCCTACTTTTGATCCTGGATTTACCCAAATGCTTATTTCAGTGGGATAAGCACTTCAGAAGACCAAAATCTAAACTTCAGCAAACCACTCAAATTTCGATGCGGTTTCAATGAAGTGCTTACCTCTGTGAGATAAGCTCTTCAGAAGGCCAAAATCCCAACTTCAAAAAACAACACAACTTTCGATGCTGCTTTCACTGAAGAGCTTATTTCAGTGAGATAAGCACTTCAGAAGGCAAAAATCCCAACCTCACCAAACGACTCAACTTTTGATGTTGGTTTCACTGAAATGCTTCTTTCAGTCAGATAAGCACTTCAGAAGGCCAAAATCTCAACTTCACCAAAACACCCAACTTTCGATGCTGGGTTGACTGAAGTGCTTATTTCAGAGAGATAACCACTTCAGAATGCCAAAATCCCAACTTCACCAAACGACGCAACTTTTGATGCTGGTTTCACTGAATTGCTCATTCCAGTGTGATAAGCACATCAGAAGTCCAATATCTCAACTTCACCAAACCACCCTACTTTTGATCCTGGATTTACCCAAATGCTTATTTCAGTGAGATAAGCACTTCAGAAGACCAAAATCTAAACTTCAGCAAACCACTCAAATTTCGATGTGGTTTCAATGAAGTGCTTACCTCTGTGAGATAAGCTCTTCAGAAGGCCAAAATCCCAACTTCACAAAACAACACAACTTTCGATGCTGCTTTCACTGAAGAGCTTATTTCAGCGAGATAAGCACTTCAGAAGGCAAAAATCCCAACCTCACCAAACGACTCAACTTTTGATGCTGGTTTCACTGAAATGCTTCTTTCAGTCAGATAAGCACTTCAGAAGGCCAAAATCTCAACTTCACCAAACCACTCAACTTTCGATGCTGGATTTACCCAAATGCTTATTTCAGTGAGATAAGCACGTCAGAAGACCAAAATCTGAACTTCACTGTACGACACAACTTTTGATGTTGGATTTACCCAAATGATTATTTCAGTGAGATATGCACTTCAGAAGACCAAAATTTCAACTTCACCAAACCACTCAACTTTCGATGCTGGATTTACCCAAATGCTTATTTCAGTGAGATATGCACTTCAGAAGGCCAAAATTTAAACTTCACTGAACGACTCAACTTTTGATGCTGGATTTACCCAAATGCTTATTTCAGTGAGATAAGCACTTCAGAAGGCAAAAATCCCATCCTCACCAAACGACTCAACTTGTGATGCTGGTTTCACTGAATTGCTTATTTCAGTGAGATAAGCACTTCAGAATGCCAAAATCCCAACTTCACAAAACCACTCAACTTTCAATGCTGGGCTCACTGAAGTGTTTATTTCAGCGAGATAAGCTCTTCAGAAGGCCAAAATCCCAACCTCACCAAACGACTCAACTTTTGATGCTGGTTTCACTGAATTGCTTATTTCGGTGAGATAGGCACTTCAGAAGGCCAAAATCTCAACTTCTCCAAACAACTCAACTTTCGATGCTGGATTTACCCAAATGCTTATTTCAGTGAGATAAGCACTTCAAGAAGACCAAAATCTCAACTTCACCAAACCACTCAACTTTCGATGCTGGATTTACCCAAATGCTCATTTCAGTGAGATAAGCACGTCAGAAGGCCAAAATCTCAACTTCACCAAACCACTCAACTTTTGATGTTGGATTTACCCAAATGATTATTTCAGTGAGATATGCACTTCAGAAGACCAAAATTTCAACTTCACCAAACCACTCAACTTTCGATGCTGGATTTACCCAAATGCTTATTTCAGTGAGATATGCACTTCAGAAGGCCAAAATTTAAACTTCACTGAACGACTCAACTTTTGATGCTGGATTTACCCAAATGCTTATTTCAGTGAGACAAGCACTTCAGAAAGCCAAAATCTAAACTTCACCAAACCACTCAAATTTCGATGTTGTTTTCAATGAAGTGCACACTTCTGTGAGATAAGCCTTTCAGAAGGCCAAAATCCCAACCTCACCAAACGACTCAACTTTTGATGCTGGTTTCACTGAATTGCTTATTTCGGTGAGATAGGCACTTCAGAAGGCCAAAATCTCAACTTCTCCAAACAACTCAACTTTCGATGCTGGATTTACCCAAATGCTTATTTCAGTGAGATAAGCACTTCAAGAAGACCAAAATCTCAACTTCACCAAACCACTCAACTTTCGATGCTGGATTTACCCAAATGCGCATTTCAGTCAGATAAGCACGTCAGAAGGCCAAAATCTCAACTTCACCAAACCACTCAACTTTTGATGTTGGATTTACCCAAATGATTATTTCAGTGAGATATGCACTTCAGAAGACCAAAATTTCAACTTCACCAAACCACTCAACTTTCGATGCTGGATTTACCCAAATGCTTATTTCAGTGAGATATGCACTTCAGAAGGCCAAAATTTAAACTTCACTGAACGACTCAACTTTTGATGCTGGATTTACCCAAATGCTTATTTCAGTGAGACAAGCACTTCAGAAAGCCAAAATCTAAACTTCACCAAACCACTCAAATTTCGATGTTGTTTTCAATGAAGTGCACACTTCTGTGAGATAAGCCTTTCAGAAGGCCAAAATCCCAACCTCACCAAACGACTCAACTTTTGATGCTGGTTTCACTAAAATGTTCCTTTCAGTCAGATAAGCACTTCAGAAGACCAAAATCTAAACCTCACCAAACCACTCAAATTTCGATGTTGTTTTCAATGAAGTGGTTATCTCTATGAGATAAGCTCCTCAGAAGGCCAAAATGCCAACCTCAGCATACGACTCAACTTTTGATGCTGGTTTCACTGAAATGTTTCTTTCAGTGAAATAAGCACTTCAGAAGACCAAAATCTGAAATTCACAAAACCACACAACTTTCAATGCTGGGTTCGCTGAAGTGCTTGTTTCAGCGAGATAAGCACTTTAGAAGGACAAAATCTCAACCTCTCCAAACGACTCAACTTTTGATGCTGGTTTCACTGAATTGCTCATTTCAGTGTGATAAGCACATCAGAGGTCCAATATCTCAACTTCAGCAAACCATTCAAATTTCGATGTTGGTTTCAATGAAGTGCTTATCTCTGGGAGATTAAGCTCTTCAGAAAGACAAATTCCCAACCTCACCAAACGACTCAGCTTTTGATGCTGGTTTCACTGAAATGTTTCTTTCATTGAAAGAAGGACTTCAGAAGACAAAAATCTGAAATTTACCAAACCACCCTACTTTTGATCCTGGATTTACCCAAATGCTTATTTCAGTGGGATAAGCACTTCAGAAGACCAAAATCTAAACTTCAGCAAACCACTCAAATTTCGATGCGGTTTCAATGAAGTGCTTACCTCTGTGAGATAAGCTCTTCAGAAGGCCAAAATCCCAACTTCAAAAAACAACACAACTTTCGATGCTGCTTTCACTGAAGAGCTTATTTCAGTGAGATAAGCACTTCAGAAGGCAAAAATCCCAACCTCACCAAACGACTCAACTTTTGATGTTGGTTTCACTGAAATGCTTCTTTCAGTCAGATAAGCACTTCAGAAGGCCAAAATCTCAACTTCACCAAAACACCCAACTTTCGATGCTGGGTTGACTGAAGTGCTTATTTCAGAGAGATAACCACTTCAGAATGCCAAAATCCCAACTTCACCAAACGACGCAACTTTTGATGCTGGTTTCACTGAATTGCTCATTCCAGTGTGATAAGCACATCAGAAGTCCAATATCTCAACTTCACCAAACCACCCTACTTTTGATCCTGGATTTACCCAAATGCTTATTTCAGTGAGATAAGCACTTCAGAAGACCAAAATCTAAACTTCAGCAAACCACTCAAATTTCGATGTGGTTTCAATGAAGTGCTTACCTCTGTGAGATAAGCTCTTCAGAAGGCCAAAATCCCAACTTCACAAAACAACACAACTTTCGATGCTGCTTTCACTGAAGAGCTTATTTCAGCGAGATAAGCACTTCAGAAGGCAAAAATCCCAACCTCACCAAACGACTCAACTTTTGATGCTGGTTTCACTGAAATGCTTCTTTCAGTCAGATAAGCACTTCAGAAGGCCAAAATCTCAACTTCACCAAACCACTCAACTTTCGATGCTGGATTTACCCAAATGCTTATTTCAGTGAGATAAGCACGTCAGAAGACCAAAATCTGAACTTCACTGTACGACACAACTTTTGATGTTGGATTTACCCAAATGATTATTTCAGTGAGATATGCACTTCAGAAGACCAAAATTTCAACTTCACCAAACCACTCAACTTTCGATGCTGGATTTACCCAAATGCTTATTTCAGTGAGATATGCACTTCAGAAGGCCAAAATTTAAACTTCACTGAACGACTCAACTTTTGATGCTGGATTTACCCAAATGCTTATTTCAGTGAGATAAGCACTTCAGAAGGCAAAAATCCCATCCTCACCAAACGACTCAACTTGTGATGCTGGTTTCACTGAATTGCTTATTTCAGTGAGATAAGCACTTCAGAATGCCAAAATCCCAACTTCACAAAACCACTCAACTTTCAATGCTGGGCTCACTGAAGTGTTTATTTCAGCGAGATAAGCTCTTCAGAAGGCCAAAATCCCAACCTCACCAAACGACTCAACTTTTGATGCTGGTTTCACTGAATTGCTTATTTCGGTGAGATAGGCACTTCAGAAGGCCAAAATCTCAACTTCTCCAAACAACTCAACTTTCGATGCTGGATTTACCCAAATGATTATTTCAGTGAGATATGCACTTCAAGAAGACCAAAATTTCAACTTCACCAAACCACTCAACTTTCGATGCTGGATTTACCCAAATGCTTATTTCAGTGAGATATGCACTTCAGAAGGCCAAAATTTAAACTTCACTGAACGACTCAACTTTTGATGCTGGATTTACCCAAATGCTTATTTCAGTGAGACAAGCACTTCAGAAAGCCAAAATCTAAACTTCACCAAACCACTCAAATTTCGATGTTGTTTTCAATGAAGTGCACACTTCTGTGAGATAAGCCTTTCAGAAGGCCAAAATCCCAACCTCACCAAACGACTCAACTTTTGATGCTGGTTTCACTAAAATGTTCCTTTCAGTCAGATAAGCACTTCAGAAGACCAAAATCTAAACCTCACCAAACCACTCAAATTTCGATGTTGTTTTCAATGAAGTGGTTATCTCTATGAGATAAGCTCCTCAGAAGGCCAAAATGCCAACCTCAGCATACGACTCAACTTTTGATGCTGGTTTCACTGAAATGTTTCTTTCAGTGAAATAAGCACTTCAGAAGACCAAAATCTGAAATTCACAAAACCACACAACTTTCAATGCTGGGTTCGCTGAAGTGCTTGTTTCAGCGAGATAAGCACTTTAGAAGGACAAAATCTCAACCTCTCCAAACGACTCAACTTTTGATGCTGGTTTCACTGAATTGCTCATTTCAGTGTGATAAGCACATCAGAGGTCCAATATCTCAACTTCAGCAAACCATTCAAATTTCGATGTTGGTTTCAATGAAGTGCTTATCTCTGGGAGATTAAGCTCTTCAGAAAGACAAATTCCCAACCTCACCAAACGACTCAGCTTTTGATGCTGGTTTCACTGAAATGTTTCTTTCATTGAAAGAAGGACTTCAGAAGACAAAAATCTGAAATTTACCAAACCACCCTACTTTTGATCCTGGATTTACCCAAATGCTTATTTCAGTGGGATAAGCACTTCAGAAGACCAAAATCTAAACTTCAGCAAACCACTCAAATTTCGATGCGGTTTCAATGAAGTGCTTACCTCTGTGAGATAAGCTCTTCAGAAGGCCAAAATCCCAACTTCAAAAAACAACACAACTTTCGATGCTGCTTTCACTGAAGAGCTTATTTCAGTGAGATAAGCACTTCAGAAGGCAAAAATCCCAACCTCACCAAACGACTCAACTTTTGATGTTGGTTTCACTGAAATGCTTCTTTCAGTCAGATAAGCACTTCAGAAGGCCAAAATCTCAACTTCACCAAAACACCCAACTTTCGATGCTGGGTTGACTGAAGTGCTTATTTCAGAGAGATAACCTCTTCAGAATGCCAAAATCCCAACTTCACTAAACGACGCAACTTTTGATGCTGGTTTCACTGAATTGCTCATTCCAGTGTGATAAGCACATCAGAAGTCCAATATCTCAACTTCACCAAACCACCCTACTTTTGATCCTGGATTTACCCAAATGCTTATTTCAGTGAGATAAGCACTTCAGAAGACCAAAATCTAAACTTCAGCAAACCACTCAAATTTCGATGTGGTTTCAATGAAGTGCTTACCTCTGTGAGATAAGCTCTTCAGAAGGCCAAAATCCCAACTTCACAAAACAACACAACTTTCGATGCTGCTTTCACTGAAGAGCTTATTTCAGCGAGATAAGCACTTCAGAAGGCAAAAATCCCAACCTCACCAAACGACTCAACTTTTGATGCTGGTTTCACTGAAATGCTTCTTTCAGTCAGATAAGCACTTCAGAAGGCCAAAATCTCAACTTCACCAAACCACTCAACTTTCGATGCTGGATTTACCCAAATGCTTATTTCAGTGAGATAAGCACGTCAGAAGACCAAAATCTGAACTTCACTGTACGACACAACTTTTGATGTTGGATTTACCCAAATGATTATTTCAGTGAGATATGCACTTCAGAAGACCAAAATTTCAACTTCACCAAACCACTCAACTTTCGATGCTGGATTTACCCAAATGCTTATTTCAGTGAGATATGCACTTCAGAAGGCCAAAATTTAAACTTCACTGAACGACTCAACTTTTGATGCTGGATTTACCCAAATGCTTATTTCAGTGAGATAAGCACTTCAGAAGGCAAAAATCCCATCCTCACCAAACGACTCAACTTGTGATGCTGGTTTCACTGAATTGCTTATTTCAGTGAGATAAGCACTTCAGAATGCCAAAATCCCAACTTCACAAAACCACTCAACTTTCAATGCTGGGCTCACTGAAGTGTTTATTTCAGCGAGATAAGCTCTTCAGAAGGCCAAAATCCCAACCTCACCAAACGACTCAACTTTTGATGCTGGTTTCACTGAATTGCTTATTTCGGTGAGATAGGCACTTCAGAAGGCCAAAATCTCAACTTCTCCAAACAACTCAACTTTCGATGCTGGATTTACCCAAATGATTATTTCAGTGAGATATGCACTTCAAGAAGACCAAAATTTCAACTTCACCAAACCACTCAACTTTCGATGCTGGATTTACCCAAATGCTTATTTCAGTGAGATATGCACTTCAGAAGGCCAAAATTTAAACTTCACTGAACGACTCAACTTTTGATGCTGGATTTACCCAAATGCTTATTTCAGTGAGACAAGCACTTCAGAAAGCCAAAATCTAAACTTCACCAAACCACTCAAATTTCGATGTTGTTTTCAATGAAGTGCACACTTCTGTGAGATAAGCCTTTCAGAAGGCCAAAATCCCAACCTCACCAAACGACTCAACTTTTGATGCTGGTTTCACTAAAATGTTCCTTTCAGTCAGATAAGCACTTCAGAAGACCAAAATCTAAACCTCACCAAACCACTCAAATTTCGATGTTGTTTTCAATGAAGTGGTTATCTCTATGAGATAAGCTCCTCAGAAGGCCAAAATGCCAACCTCAGCATACGACTCAACTTTTGATGCTGGTTTCACTGAAATGTTTCTTTCAGTGAAATAAGCACTTCAGAAGACCAAAATCTGAAATTCACAAAACCACACAACTTTCAATGCTGGGTTCGCTGAAGTGCTTGTTTCAGCGAGATAAGCACTTTAGAAGGACAAAATCTCAACCTCTCCAAACGACTCAACTTTTGATGCTGGTTTCACTGAATTGCTCATTTCAGTGTGATAAGCACATCAGAGGTCCAATATCTCAACTTCAGCAAACCATTCAAATTTCGATGTTGGTTTCAATGAAGTGCTTATCTCTGGGAGATTAAGCTCTTCAGAAAGACAAATTCCCAACCTCACCAAACGACTCAGCTTTTGATGCTGGTTTCACTGAAATGTTTCTTTCATTGAAAGAAGGACTTCAGAAGACAAAAATCTGAAATTTACCAAACCACCCTACTTTTGATCCTGGATTTACCCAAATGCTTATTTCAGTGGGATAAGCACTTCAGAAGACCAAAATCTAAACTTCAGCAAACCACTCAAATTTCGATGCGGTTTCAATGAAGTGCTTACCTCTGTGAGATAAGCTCTTCAGAAGGCCAAAATCCCAACTTCAAAAAACAACACAACTTTCGATGCTGCTTTCACTGAAGAGCTTATTTCAGTGAGATAAGCACTTCAGAAGGCAAAAATCCCAACCTCACCAAACGACTCAACTTTTGATGTTGGTTTCACTGAAATGCTTCTTTCAGTCAGATAAGCACTTCAGAAGGCCAAAATCTCAACTTCACCAAAACACCCAACTTTCGATGCTGGGTTGACTGAAGTGCTTATTTCAGAGAGATAACCACTTCAGAATGCCAAAATCCCAACTTCACTAAACGACGCAACTTTTGATGCTGGTTTCACTGAATTGCTCATTCCAGTGTGATAAGCACATCAGAAGTCCAATATCTCAACTTCACCAAACCACCCTACTTTTGATCCTGGATTTACCCAAATGCTTATTTCAGTGAGATAAGCACTTCAAGAAGACCAAAATCTCAACTTCACCAAACCACTCAACTTTCGATGCTGGATTTACCCAAATGCTCATTTCAGTGAGATAAGCACGTCAGAAGGCCAAAATCTCAACTTCACCAAACCACTCAACTTTTGATGTTGGATTTACCCAAATGATTATTTCAGTGAGATATGCACTTCAGAAGACCAAAATTTCAACTTCACCAAACCACTCAACTTTCGATGCTGGATTTACCCAAATGCTTATTTCAGTGAGATATGCACTTCAGAAGGCCAAAATTTAAACTTCACTGAACGACTCAACTTTTGATGCTGGATTTACCCAAATGCTTATTTCAGTGAGATAAGCCTTTCAGAAGGCAAAAATCCCATCCTCACCAAACGACTCAACTTGTGATGCTGGTTTCACTGAATTGCTTATTTCAGTGAGATAAGCACTTCAGAATGCCAAAATCCCAACTTCACAAAACCACTCAACTTTCAATGCTGGGCTCACTGAAGTGTTTATTTCAGCGAGATAAGCTCTTCAGAAGGCCAAAATCCCAACCTCACCAAACGACTCAACTTTTGATGCTGGTTTCACTGAATTGCTTATTTCGGTGAGATAGGCACTTCAGAAGGCCAAAATCTCAACTTCTCCAAACAACTCAACTTTCGATGCTGGATTTACCCAAATGCTTATTTCAGTGAGATAAGCACTTCAAGAAGACCAAAATCTCAACTTCACCAAACCACTCAACTTTCGATGCTGGATTTACCCAAATGCTCATTTCAGTGAGATAAGCACGTCAGAAGGCCAAAATCTCAACTTCACCAAACCACTCAACTTTTGATGTTGGATTTACCCAAATGATTATTTCAGTGAGATATGCACTTCAGAAGACCAAAATTTCAACTTCACCAAACCACTCAACTTTCGATGCTGGATTTACCCAAATGCTTATTTCAGTGAGATATGCACTTCAGAAGGCCAAAATTTAAACTTCACCAAACCACTCAAATTTCGATGTTGTTTTCAATGAAGTGCACACTTCTGTGAGATAAGCCTTTCAGAAGGCCAAAATCCCAACCTCACCAAACGACTCAACTTTTGATGCTGGTTTCACTAAAATGTTCCTTTCAGTCAGATAAGCACTTCAGAAGACCAAAATCTAAACCTCACCAAACCACTCAAATTTCGATGTTGTTTTCAATGAAGTGGTTATCTCTATGAGATAAGCTCCTCAGAAGGCCAAAATGCCAACCTCAGCATACGACTCAACTTTTGATGCTGGTTTCACTGAAATGTTTCTTTCAGTGAAATAAGCACTTCAGAAGACCAAAATCTGAAATTCACAAAACCACACAACTTTCAATGCTGGGTTCGCTGAAGTGCTTGTTTCAGCGAGATAAGCACTTTAGAAGGACAAAATCTCAACCTCTCCAAACGACTCAACTTTTGATGCTGGTTTCACTGAATTGCTCATTTCAGTGTGATAAGCACATCAGAGGTCCAATATCTCAACTTCAGCAAACCATTCAAATTTCGATGTTGGTTTCAATGAAGTGCTTATCTCTGGGAGATTAAGCTCTTCAGAAAGACAAATTCCCAACCTCACCAAACGACTCAGCTTTTGATGCTGGTTTCACTGAAATGTTTCTTTCATTGAAAGAAGGACTTCAGAAGACAAAAATCTGAAATTTACCAAACCACCCTACTTTTGATCCTGGATTTACCCAAATGCTTATTTCAGTGGGATAAGCACTTCAGAAGACCAAAATCTAAACTTCAGCAAACCACTCAAATTTCGATGCGGTTTCAATGAAGTGCTTACCTCTGTGAGATAAGCTCTTCAGAAGGCCAAAATCCCAACTTCAAAAAACAACACAACTTTCGATGCTGCTTTCACTGAAGAGCTTATTTCAGCGAGATAAGCACTTCAGAAGGCAAAAATCCCAACCTCACCAAACGACTCAACTTTTGATGTTGGTTTCACTGAAATGCTTCTTTCAGTCAGATAAGCACTTCAGAAGGCCAAAATCTCAACTTCACCAAACCACCCAACTTTCGATGCTGGGTTGACTGAAGTGCTTATTTCAGAGAGATAACCACTTCAGAATGCCAAAATCCCAACTTCACCAAACGACGCAACTTTTGATGTTGGATTTACCCAAATGATTATTTCAGTGAGATATGCACTTCAGAAGACCAAAATTTCAACTTCACCAAACCACTCAACTTTCGATGCTGGATTTACCCAAATGCTTATTTCAGTGAGATATGCACTTCAGAAGGCCAAAATTTAAACTTCACTGAACGACTCAACTTTTGATGCTGGATTTACCCAAATGCTTATTTCAGTGAGACAAGCACTTCAGAAAGCCAAAATCTAAACTTCACCAAACCACTCAAATTTCGATGTTGTTTTCAATGAAGTGCACACTTCTGTGAGATAAGCCTTTCAGAAGGCCAAAATCCCAACCTCACCAAACGACTCAACTTTTGATGCTGGTTTCACTGAATTGCTTATTTCGGTGAGATAGGCACTTCAGAAGGCCAAAATCTCAACTTCTCCAAACAACTCAACTTTCGATGCTGGATTTACCCAAATGCTTATTTCAGTGAGATAAGCACTTCAAGAAGACCAAAATCTCAACTTCACCAAACCACTCAACTTTCGATGCTGGATTTACCCAAATGCTCATTTCAGTCAGATAAGCACGTCAGAAGGCCAAAATCTCAACTTCACCAAACCACTCAACTTTTGATGTTGGATTTACCCAAATGATTATTTCAGTGAGATATGCACTTCAGAAGACCAAAATTTCAACTTCACCAAACCACTCAACTTTCGATGCTGGATTTACCCAAATGCTTATTTCAGTGAGATATGCACTTCAGAAGGCCAAAATTTAAACTTCACTGAACGACTCAACTTTTGATGCTGGATTTACCCAAATGCTTATTTCAGTGAGACAAGCACTTCAAGAAGACCAAAATCCCAACCTCACCAAACGACTCAACTTTTGATGCTGGTTTCACTGAATTGCTCATTTCAGTGTGATAAGCACATCAGAGGTCCAATATCTCAACTTCAGCAAACCATTCAAATTTCGATGTTGGTTTCAATGAAGTGCTTATCTCTGGGAGATTAAGCTCTTCAGAAAGACAAATTCCCAACCTCACCAAACGACTCAGCTTTTGATGCTGGTTTCACTGAAATGTTTCTTTCATTGAAAGAAGGACTTCAGAAGACAAAAATCTGAAATTTACCAAACCACCCTACTTTTGATCCTGGATTTACCCAAATGCTTATTTCAGTGGGATAAGCACTTCAGAAGACCAAAATCTAAACTTCAGCAAACCACTCAAATTTCGATGCGGTTTCAATGAAGTGCTTACCTCTGTGAGATAAGCTCTTCAGAAGGCCAAAATCCCAACTTCAAAAAACAACACAACTTTCGATGCTGCTTTCACTGAAGAGCTTATTTCAGTGAGATAAGCACTTCAGAAGGCAAAAATCCCAACCTCACCAAACGACTCAACTTTTGATGTTGGTTTCACTGAAATGCTTCTTTCAGTCAGATAAGCACTTCAGAAGGCCAAAATCTCAACTTCACCAAAACACCCAACTTTCGATGCTGGGTTGACTGAAGTGCTTATTTCAGAGAGATAACCACTTCAGAATGCCAAAATCCCAACTTCACCAAACGACGCAACTTTTGATGCTGGTTTCACTGAATTGCTCATTCCAGTGTGATAAGCACATCAGAAGTCCAATATCTCAACTTCACCAAACCACCCTACTTTTGATCCTGGATTTACCCAAATGCTTATTTCAGTGAGATAAGCACTTCAGAAGACCAAAATCTAAACTTCAGCAAACCACTCAAATTTCGATGTGGTTTCAATGAAGTGCTTACCTCTGTGAGATAAGCTCTTCAGAAGGCCAAAATCCCAACTTCACAAAACAACACAACTTTCGATGCTGCTTTCACTGAAGAGCTTATTTCAGCGAGATAAGCACTTCAGAAGGCAAAAATCCCAACCTCACCAAACGACTCAACTTTTGATGCTGGTTTCACTGAAATGCTTCTTTCAGTCAGATAAGCACTTCAGAAGGCCAAAATCTCAACTTCACCAAACCACTCAACTTTCGATGCTGGATTTACCCAAATGCTTATTTCAGTGAGATAAGCACGTCAGAAGACCAAAATCTGAACTTCACTGTACGACACAACTTTTGATGTTGGATTTACCCAAATGATTATTTCAGTGAGATATGCACTTCAGAAGACCAAAATTTCAACTTCACCAAACCACTCAACTTTCGATGCTGGATTTACCCAAATGCTTATTTCAGTGAGATATGCACTTCAGAAGGCCAAAATTTAAACTTCACTGAACGACTCAACTTTTGATGCTGGATTTACCCAAATGCTTATTTCAGTGAGATAAGCACTTCAGAAGGCAAAAATCCCATCCTCACCAAACGACTCAACTTGTGATGCTGGATTTACCCAAATGCTTATTTCAGTGAGACAAGCACTTCAGAAAGCCAAAATCTAAACTTCACCAAACCACTCAAATTTCGATGTTGTTTTCAATGAAGTGCACACTTCTGTGAGATAAGCCTTTCAGAAGGCCAAAATCCCAACCTCACCAAACGACTCAACTTTTGATGCTGGTTTCACTGAATTGCTTATTTCGGTGAGATAGGCACTTCAGAAGGCCAAAATCTCAACTTCTCCAAACAACTCAACTTTCGATGCTGGATTTACCCAAATGCTTATTTCAGTGAGATAAGCACTTCAAGAAGACCAAAATCTCAACTTCACCAAACCACTCAACTTTCGATGCTGGATTTACCCAAATGCTCATTTCAGTGAGATAAGCACGTCAGAAGGCCAAAATCTCAACTTCACCAAACCACTCAACTTTTGATGTTGGATTTACCCAAATGATTATTTCAGTGAGATATGCACTTCAGAAGACCAAAATTTCAACTTCACCAAACCACTCAACTTTCGATGCTGGATTTACCCAAATGCTTATTTCAGTGAGATATGCACTTCAGAAGGCCAAAATTTAAACTTCACTGAACGACTCAACTTTTGATGCTGGATTTACCCAAATGCTTATTTCAGTGAGACAAGCACTTCAGAAAGCCAAAATCTAAACTTCACCAAACCACTCAAATTTCGATGTTGTTTTCAATGAAGTGCACACTTCTGTGAGATAAGCCTTTCAGAAGGCCAAAATCCCAACCTCACCAAACGACTCAACTTTTGATGCTGGTTTCACTAAAATGTTCCTTTCAGTCAGATAAGCACTTCAGAAGACCAAAATCTAAACCTCACCAAACCACTCAAATTTCGATGTTGTTTTCAATGAAGTGGTTATCTCTATGAGATAAGCTCCTCAGAAGGCCAAAATGCCAACCTCAGCATACGACTCAACTTTTGATGCTGGTTTCACTGAAATGTTTCTTTCAGTGAAATAAGCACTTCAGAAGACCAAAATCTGAAATTCACAAAACCACACAACTTTCAATGCTGGGTTCGCTGAAGTGCTTGTTTCAGCGAGATAAGCACTTTAGAAGGACAAAATCTCAACCTCTCCAAACGACTCAACTTTTGATGCTGGTTTCACTGAATTGCTCATTTCAGTGTGATAAGCACATCAGAGGTCCAATATCTCAACTTCAGCAAACCATTCAAATTTCGATGTTGGTTTCAATGAAGTGCTTATCTCTGGGAGATTAAGCTCTTCAGAAAGACAAATTCCCAACCTCACCAAACGACTCAGCTTTTGATGCTGGTTTCACTGAAATGTTTCTTTCATTGAAAGAAGGACTTCAGAAGACAAAAATCTGAAATTTACCAAACCACCCTACTTTTGATCCTGGATTTACCCAAATGCTTATTTCAGTGGGATAAGCACTTCAGAAGACCAAAATCTAAACTTCAGCAAACCACTCAAATTTCGATGCGGTTTCAATGAAGTGCTTACCTCTGTGAGATAAGCTCTTCAGAAGGCCAAAATCCCAACTTCAAAAAACAACACAACTTTCGATGCTGCTTTCACTGAAGAGCTTATTTCAGTGAGATAAGCACTTCAGAAGGCAAAAATCCCAACCTCACCAAACGACTCAACTTTTGATGTTGGTTTCACTGAAATGCTTCTTTCAGTCAGATAAGCACTTCAGAAGGCCAAAATCTCAACTTCACCAAAACACCCAACTTTCGATGCTGGGTTGACTGAAGTGCTTATTTCAGAGAGATAACCACTTCAGAATGCCAAAATCCCAACTTCACCAAACGACGCAACTTTTGATGCTGGTTTCACTGAATTGCTCATTCCAGTGTGATAAGCACATCAGAAGTCCAATATCTCAACTTCACCAAACCACCCTACTTTTGATCCTGGATTTACCCAAATGCTTATTTCAGTGAGATAAGCACTTCAGAAGACCAAAATCTAAACTTCAGCAAACCACTCAAATTTCGATGTGGTTTCAATGAAGTGCTTACCTCTGTGAGATAAGCTCTTCAGAAGGCCAAAATCCCAACTTCACAAAACAACACAACTTTCGATGCTGCTTTCACTGAAGAGCTTATTTCAGCGAGATAAGCACTTCAGAAGGCAAAAATCCCAACCTCACCAAACGACTCAACTTTTGATGCTGGTTTCACTGAAATGCTTCTTTCAGTCAGATAAGCACTTCAGAAGGCCAAAATCTCAACTTCACCAAACCACTCAACTTTCGATGCTGGATTTACCCAAATGCTTATTTCAGCGAGATAAGCACGTCAGAAGACCAAAATCTGAACTTCACTGTACGACACAACTTTTGATGTTGGATTTACCCAAATGATTATTTCAGTGAGATATGCACTTCAGAAGACCAAAATTTCAACTTCACCAAACCACTCAACTTTCGATGCTGGATTTACCCAAATGCTTATTTCAGTGAGATATGCACTTCAGAAGGCCAAAATTTAAACTTCACTGAACGACTCAACTTTTGATGCTGGATTTACCCAAATGCTTATTTCAGTGAGATAAGCACTTCAGAAGGCAAAAATCCCATCCTCACCAAACGACTCAACTTGTGATGCTGGTTTCACTGAATTGCTTATTTCAGTGAGATAAGCACTTCAGAATGCCAAAATCCCAACTTCACAAAACCACTCAACTTTCAATGCTGGGCTCACTGAAGTGTTTATTTCAGCGAGATAAGCTCTTCAGAAGGCCAAAATCCCAACCTCACCAAACGACTCAACTTTTGATGCTGGTTTCACTGAATTGCTTATTTCGGTGAGATAGGCACTTCAGAAGGCCAAAATCTCAACTTCTCCAAACAACTCAACTTTCGATGCTGGATTTACCCAAATGATTATTTCAGTGAGATATGCACTTCAAGAAGACCAAAATTTCAACTTCACCAAACCACTCAACTTTCGATGCTGGATTTACCCAAATGCTTATTTCAGTGAGATATGCACTTCAGAAGGCCAAAATTTAAACTTCACTGAACGACTCAACTTTTGATGCTGGATTTACCCAAATGCTTATTTCAGTGAGACAAGCACTTCAGAAAGCCAAAATCTAAACTTCACCAAACCACTCAAATTTCGATGTTGTTTTCAATGAAGTGCACACTTCTGTGAGATAAGCCTTTCAGAAGGCCAAAATCCCAACCTCACCAAACGACTCAACTTTTGATGCTGGTTTCACTAAAATGTTCCTTTCAGTCAGATAAGCACTTCAGAAGACCAAAATCTAAACCTCACCAAACCACTCAAATTTCGATGTTGTTTTCAATGAAGTGGTTATCTCTATGAGATAAGCTCCTCAGAAGGCCAAAATGCCAACCTCAGCATACGACTCAACTTTTGATGCTGGTTTCACTGAAATGTTTCTTTCAGTGAAATAAGCACTTCAGAAGACCAAAATCTGAAATTCACAAAACCACACAACTTTCAATGCTGGGTTCGCTGAAGTGCTTGTTTCAGCGAGATAAGCACTTTAGAAGGACAAAATCTCAACCTCTCCAAACGACTCAACTTTTGATGCTGGTTTCACTGAATTGCTCATTTCAGTGTGATAAGCACATCAGAGGTCCAATATCTCAACTTCAGCAAACCATTCAAATTTCGATGTTGGTTTCAATGAAGTGCTTATCTCTGGGAGATTAAGCTCTTCAGAAAGACAAATTCCCAACCTCACCAAACGACTCAGCTTTTGATGCTGGTTTCACTGAAATGTTTCTTTCATTGAAAGAAGGACTTCAGAAGACAAAAATCTGAAATTTACCAAACCACCCTACTTTTGATCCTGGATTTACCCAAATGCTTATTTCAGTGGGATAAGCACTTCAGAAGACCAAAATCTAAACTTCAGCAAACCACTCAAATTTCGATGCGGTTTCAATGAAGTGCTTACCTCTGTGAGATAAGCTCTTCAGAAGGCCAAAATCCCAACTTCAAAAAACAACACAACTTTCGATGCTGCTTTCACTGAAGAGCTTATTTCAGTGAGATAAGCACTTCAGAAGGCAAAAATCCCAACCTCACCAAACGACTCAACTTTTGATGTTGGTTTCACTGAAATGCTTCTTTCAGTCAGATAAGCACTTCAGAAGGCCAAAATCTCAACTTCACCAAAACACCCAACTTTCGATGCTGGGTTGACTGAAGTGCTTATTTCAGAGAGATAACCACTTCAGAATGCCAAAATCCCAACTTCACTAAACGACGCAACTTTTGATGCTGGTTTCACTGAATTGCTCATTCCAGTGTGATAAGCACATCAGAAGTCCAATATCTCAACTTCACCAAACCACCCTACTTTTGATCCTGGATTTACCCAAATGCTTATTTCAGTGAGATAAGCACTTCAAGAAGACCAAAATCTCAACTTCACCAAACCACTCAACTTTCGATGCTGGATTTACCCAAATGCTCATTTCA
This sequence comes from Stegostoma tigrinum, assembly GCF_030684315.1. Taxonomy (NCBI): domain Eukaryota; kingdom Metazoa; phylum Chordata; class Chondrichthyes; order Orectolobiformes; family Stegostomatidae; genus Stegostoma; species Stegostoma tigrinum. The sequence continues at coordinate 463,068 of NW_026728080.1, forward strand.
GTCAGATAAGCACGTCAGAAGGCCAAAATCTCAACTTCACCAAACCACTCAACTTTTGATGTTGGATTTACCCAAATGATTATTTCAGTGAGATATGCACTTCAGAAGACCAAAATTTCAACTTCACCAAACCACTCAACTTTCGATGCTGGATTTACCCAAATGCTTATTTCAGTGAGATATGCACTTCAGAAGGCCAAAATTTAAACTTCACTGAACGACTCAACTTTTGATGCTGGATTTACCCAAATGCTTATTTCAGTGAGATAAGCCTTTCAGAAGGCAAAAATCCCATCCTCACCAAACGACTCAACTTGTGATGCTGGTTTCACTGAATTGCTTATTTCAGTGAGATAAGCACTTCAGAATGCCAAAATCCCAACTTCACAAAACCACTCAACTTTCAATGCTGGGCTCACTGAAGTGTTTATTTCAGCGAGATAAGCTCTTCAGAAGGCCAAAATCCCAACCTCACCAAACGACTCAACTTTTGATGCTGGTTTCACTGAATTGCTTATTTCGGTGAGATAGGCACTTCAGAAGGCCAAAATCTCAACTTCTCCAAACAACTCAACTTTCGATGCTGGATTTACCCAAATGCTTATTTCAGTGAGATAAGCACTTCAAGAAGACCAAAATCTCAACTTCACCAAACCACTCAACTTTCGATGCTGGATTTACCCAAATGCTCATTTCAGTGAGATAAGCACGTCAGAAGACCAAAATCTGAACTTCACTGTACGACACAACTTTTGATGTTGGATTTACCCAAATGATTATTTCAGTGAGATATGCACTTCAGAAGACCAAAATTTCAACTTCACCAAACCACTCAACTTTCGATGCTGGATTTACCCAAATGCTTATTTCAGTGAGATATGCACTTCAGAAGGCCAAAATTTAAACTTCACTGAACGACTCAACTTTTGATGCTGGATTTACCCAAATGCTTATTTCAGTGAGACAAGCACTTCAGAAAGCCAAAATCTAAACTTCACCAAACCACTCAAATTTCGATGTTGTTTTCAATGAAGTGCACACTTCTGTGAGATAAGCCTTTCAGAAGGCCAAAATCCCAACCTCACCAAACGACTCAACTTTTGATGCTGGTTTCACTAAAATGTTCCTTTCAGTCAGATAAGCACTTCAGAAGACCAAAATCTAAACCTCACCAAACCACTCAAATTTCGATGTTGTTTTCAATGAAGTGGTTATCTCTATGAGATAAGCTCCTCAGAAGGCCAAAATGCCAACCTCAGCATACGACTCAACTTTTGATGCTGGTTTCACTGAAATGTTTCTTTCAGTGAAATAAGCACTTCAGAAGACCAAAATCTGAAATTCACAAAACCACACAACTTTCAATGCTGGGTTCGCTGAAGTGCTTGTTTCAGCGAGATAAGCACTTTAGAAGGACAAAATCTCAACCTCTCCAAACGACTCAACTTTTGATGCTGGTTTCACTGAATTGCTCATTTCAGTGTGATAAGCACATCAGAGGTCCAATATCTCAACTTCAGCAAACCATTCAAATTTCGATGTTGGTTTCAATGAAGTGCTTATCTCTGGGAGATTAAGCTCTTCAGAAAGACAAATTCCCAACCTCACCAAACGACTCAGCTTTTGATGCTGGTTTCACTGAAATGTTTCTTTCATTGAAAGAAGGACTTCAGAAGACAAAAATCTGAAATTTACCAAACCACCCTACTTTTGATCCTGGATTTACCCAAATGCTTATTTCAGTGGGATAAGCACTTCAGAAGACCAAAATCTAAACTTCAGCAAACCACTCAAATTTCGATGCGGTTTCAATGAAGTGCTTACCTCTGTGAGATAAGCTCTTCAGAAGGCCAAAATCCCAACTTCAAAAAACAACACAACTTTCGATGCTGCTTTCACTGAAGAGCTTATTTCAGTGAGATAAGCACTTCAGAAGGCAAAAATCCCAACCTCACCAAACGACTCAACTTTTGATGTTGGTTTCACTGAAATGCTTCTTTCAGTCAGATAAGCACTTCAGAAGGCCAAAATCTCAACTTCACCAAAACACCCAACTTTCGATGCTGGGTTGACTGAAGTGCTTATTTCAGAGAGATAACCACTTCAGAATGCCAAAATCCCAACTTCACCAAACGACGCAACTTTTGATGCTGGTTTCACTGAATTGCTCATTCCAGTGTGATAAGCACATCAGAAGTCCAATATCTCAACTTCACCAAACCACCCTACTTTTGATCCTGGATTTACCCAAATGCTTATTTCAGTGAGATAAGCACTTCAGAAGACCAAAATCTAAACTTCAGCAAACCACTCAAATTTCGATGTGGTTTCAATGAAGTGCTTACCTCTGTGAGATAAGCTCTTCAGAAGGCCAAAATCCCAACTTCACAAAACAACACAACTTTCGATGCTGCTTTCACTGAAGAGCTTATTTCAGCGAGATAAGCACTTCAGAAGGCAAAAATCCCAACCTCACCAAACGACTCAACTTTTGATGCTGGTTTCACTGAAATGCTTCTTTCAGTCAGATAAGCACTTCAGAAGGCCAAAATCTCAACTTCACCAAACCACTCAACTTTCGATGCTGGATTTACCCAAATGCTTATTTCAGTGAGATAAGCACGTCAGAAGACCAAAATCTGAACTTCACTGTACGACACAACTTTTGATGTTGGATTTACCCAAATGATTATTTCAGTGAGATATGCACTTCAGAAGACCAAAATTTCAACTTCACCAAACCACTCAACTTTCGATGCTGGATTTACCCAAATGCTTATTTCAGTGAGATATGCAACTCAGAAGGCCAAAATTTAAACTTCACTGAACGACTCAACTTTTGATGCTGGATTTACCCAAATGCTTATTTCAGTGAGACAAGCACTTCAGAAAGCCAAAATCTAAACTTCACCAAACCACTCAAATTTCGATGTTGTTTTCAATGAAGTGCACACTTCTGTGAGATAAGCCTTTCAGAAGGCCAAAATCCCAACCTCACCAAACGACTCAACTTTTGATGCTGGTTTCACTGAATTGCTTATTTCGGTGAGATAGGCACTTCAGAAGGCCAAAATCTCAACTTCTCCAAACAACTCAACTTTCGATGCTGGATTTACCCAAATGCTTATTTCAGTGAGATAAGCACTTCAAGAAGACCAAAATCTCAACTTCACCAAACCACTCAACTTTCGATGCTGGATTTACCCAAATGCTCATTTCAGTGAGATAAGCACGTCAGAAGGCCAAAATCTCAACTTCACCAAACCACTCAACTTTTGATGTTGGATTTACCCAAATGATTATTTCAGTGAGATATGCACTTCAGAAGACCAAAATTTCAACTTCACCAAACCACTCAACTTTCGATGCTGGATTTACCCAAATGCTTATTTCAGTGAGATATGCACTTCAGAAGGCCAAAATTTAAACTTCACTGAACGACTCAACTTTTGATGCTGGATTTACCCAAATGCTTATTTCAGTGAGACAAGCACTTCAGAAAGCCAAAATCTAAACTTCACCAAACCACTCAAATTTCGATGTTGTTTTCAATGAAGTGCACACTTCTGTGAGATAAGCCTTTCAGAAGGCCAAAATCCCAACCTCACCAAACGACTCAACTTTTGATGCTGGTTTCACTGAATTGCTTATTTCGGTGAGATAGGCACTTCAGAAGGCCAAAATCTCAACTTCTCCAAACAACTCAACTTTCGATGCTGGATTTACCCAAATGCTTATTTCAGTGAGATAAGCACTTCAAGAAGACCAAAATCTCAACTTCACCAAACCACTCAACTTTCGATGCTGGATTTACCCAAATGCTCATTTCAGTCAGATAAGCACGTCAGAAGGCCAAAATCTCAACTTCACCAAACCACTCAACTTTTGATGTTGGATTTACCCAAATGATTATTTCAGTGAGATATGCACTTCAGAAGACCAAAATTTCAACTTCACCAAACCACTCAACTTTCGATGCTGGATTTACCCAAATGCTTATTTCAGTGAGATATGCACTTCAGAAGGCCAAAATTTAAACTTCACTGAACGACTCAACTTTTGATGCTGGATTTACCCAAATGCTTATTTCAGTGAGACAAGCACTTCAGAAAGCCAAAATCTAAACTTCACCAAACCACTCAAATTTCGATGTTGTTTTCAATGAAGTGCACACTTCTGTGAGATAAGCCTTTCAGAAGGCCAAAATCCCAACCTCACCAAACGACTCAACTTTTGATGCTGGTTTCACTAAAATGTTCCTTTCAGTCAGATAAGCACTTCAGAAGACCAAAATCTAAACCTCACCAAACCACTCAAATTTCGATGTTGTTTTCAATGAAGTGGTTATCTCTATGAGATAAGCTCCTCAGAAGGCCAAAATGCCAACCTCAGCATACGACTCAACTTTTGATGCTGGTTTCACTGAAATGTTTCTTTCAGTGAAATAAGCACTTCAGAAGACCAAAATCTGAAATTCACAAAACCACACAACTTTCAATGCTGGGTTCGCTGAAGTGCTTGTTTCAGCGAGATAAGCACTTTAGAAGGACAAAATCTCAACCTCTCCAAACGACTCAACTTTTGATGCTGGTTTCACTGAATTGCTCATTTCAGTGTGATAAGCACATCAGAGGTCCAATATCTCAACTTCAGCAAACCATTCAAATTTCGATGTTGGTTTCAATGAAGTGCTTATCTCTGGGAGATTAAGCTCTTCAGAAAGACAAATTCCCAACCTCACCAAACGACTCAGCTTTTGATGCTGGTTTCACTGAAATGTTTCTTTCATTGAAAGAAGGACTTCAGAAGACAAAAATCTGAAATTTACCAAACCACCCTACTTTTGATCCTGGATTTACCCAAATGCTTATTTCAGTGGGATAAGCACTTCAGAAGACCAAAATCTAAACTTCAGCAAACCACTCAAATTTCGATGCGGTTTCAATGAAGTGCTTACCTCTGTGAGATAAGCTCTTCAGAAGGCCAAAATCCCAACTTCAAAAAACAACACAACTTTCGATGCTGCTTTCACTGAAGAGCTTATTTCAGTGAGATAAGCACTTCAGAAGGCAAAAATCCCAACCTCACCAAACGACTCAACTTTTGATGTTGGTTTCACTGAAATGCTTCTTTCAGTCAGATAAGCACTTCAGAAGGCCAAAATCTCAACTTCACCAAAACACCCAACTTTCGATGCTGGGTTGACTGAAGTGCTTATTTCAGAGAGATAACCACTTCAGAATGCCAAAATCCCAACTTCACCAAACGACGCAACTTTTGATGCTGGTTTCACTGAATTGCTCATTCCAGTGTGATAAGCACATCAGAAGTCCAATATCTCAACTTCACCAAACCACCCTACTTTTGATCCTGGATTTACCCAAATGCTTATTTCAGTGAGATAAGCACTTCAGAAGACCAAAATCTAAACTTCAGCAAACCACTCAAATTTCGATGTGGTTTCAATGAAGTGCTTACCTCTGTGAGATAAGCTCTTCAGAAGGCCAAAATCCCAACTTCACAAAACAACACAACTTTCGATGCTGCTTTCACTGAAGAGCTTATTTCAGCGAGATAAGCACTTCAGAAGGCAAAAATCCCAACCTCACCAAACGACTCAACTTTTGATGCTGGTTTCACTGAAATGCTTCTTTCAGTCAGATAAGCACTTCAGAAGGCCAAAATCTCAACTTCACCAAACCACTCAACTTTCGATGCTGGATTTACCCAAATGCTTATTTCAGTGAGATAAGCACGTCAGAAGACCAAAATCTGAACTTCACTGTACGACACAACTTTTGATGTTGGATTTACCCAAATGATTATTTCAGTGAGATATGCACTTCAGAAGACCAAAATTTCAACTTCACCAAACCACTCAACTTTCGATGCTGGATTTACCCAAATGCTTATTTCAGTGAGATATGCACTTCAGAAGGCCAAAATTTAAACTTCACTGAACGACTCAACTTTTGATGCTGGATTTACCCAAATGCTTATTTCAGTGAGATAAGCACTTCAGAAGGCAAAAATCCCATCCTCACCAAACGACTCAACTTGTGATGCTGGTTTCACTGAATTGCTTATTTCAGTGAGATAAGCACTTCAGAATGCCAAAATCCCAACTTCACAAAACCACTCAACTTTCAATGCTGGGCTCACTGAAGTGTTTATTTCAGCGAGATAAGCTCTTCAGAAGGCCAAAATCCCAACCTCACCAAACGACTCAACTTTTGATGCTGGTTTCACTGAATTGCTTATTTCGGTGAGATAGGCACTTCAGAAGGCCAAAATCTCAACTTCTCCAAACAACTCAACTTTCGATGCTGGATTTACCCAAATGATTATTTCAGTGAGATATGCACTTCAGAAGACCAAAATTTCAACTTCACCAAACCACTCAACTTTCGATGCTGGATTTACCCAAATGCTTATTTCAGTGAGATATGCACTTCAGAAGGCCAAAATTTAAACTTCACTGAACGACTCAACTTTTGATGCTGGATTTACCCAAATGCTTATTTCAGTGAGACAAGCACTTCAGAAAGCCAAAATCTAAACTTCACCAAACCACTCAAATTTCGATGTTGTTTTCAATGAAGTGCACACTTCTGTGAGATAAGCCTTTCAGAAGGCCAAAATCCCAACCTCACCAAACGACTCAACTTTTGATGCTGGTTTCACTAAAATGTTCCTTTCAGTCAGATAAGCACTTCAGAAGACCAAAATCTAAACCTCACCAAACCACTCAAATTTCGATGTTGTTTTCAATGAAGTGGTTATCTCTATGAGATAAGCTCCTCAGAAGGCCAAAATGCCAACCTCAGCATACGACTCAACTTTTGATGCTGGTTTCACTGAAATGTTTCTTTCAGTGAAATAAGCACTTCAGAAGACCAAAATCTGAAATTCACAAAACCACACAACTTTCAATGCTGGGTTCGCTGAAGTGCTTGTTTCAGCGAGATAAGCACTTTAGAAGGACAAAATCTCAACCTCTCCAAACGACTCAACTTTTGATGCTGGTTTCACTGAATTGCTCATTTCAGTGTGATAAGCACATCAGAGGTCCAATATCTCAACTTCAGCAAACCATTCAAATTTCGATGTTGGTTTCAATGAAGTGCTTATCTCTGGGAGATTAAGCTCTTCAGAAAGACAAATTCCCAACCTCACCAAACGACTCAGCTTTTGATGCTGGTTTCACTGAAATGTTTCTTTCATTGAAAGAAGGACTTCAGAAGACAAAAATCTGAAATTTACCAAACCACCCTACTTTTGATCCTGGATTTACCCAAATGCTTATTTCAGTGAGATAAGCACTTCAGAAGACCAAAATCTAAACTTCAGCAAACCACTCAAATTTCGATGCGGTTTCAATGAAGTGCTTACCTCTGTGAGATAAGCTCTTCAGAAGGCCAAAATCCCAACTTCAAAAAACAACACAACTTTCGATGCTGCTTTCACTGAAGAGCTTATTTCAGTGAGATAAGCACTTCAGAAGGCAAAAATCCCAACCTCACCAAACGACTCAACTTTTGATGTTGGTTTCACTGAAATGCTTCTTTCAGTCAGATAAGCACTTCAGAAGGCCAAAATCTCAACTTCACCAAAACACCCAACTTTCGATGCTGGGTTGACTGAAGTGCTTATTTCAGAGAGATAACCACTTCAGAATGCCAAAATCCCAACTTCACTAAACGACGCAACTTTTGATGCTGGTTTCACTGAATTGCTCATTCCAGTGTGATAAGCACATCAGAAGTCCAATATCTCAACTTCACCAAACCACCCTACTTTTGATCCTGGATTTACCCAAATGCTTATTTCAGTGAGATAAGCACTTCAAGAAGACCAAAATCTCAACTTCACCAAACCACTCAACTTTCGATGCTGGATTTACCCAAATGCTCATTTCAGTCAGATAAGCACGTCAGAAGGCCAAAATCTCAACTTCACCAAACCACTCAACTTTTGATGTTGGATTTACCCAAATGATTATTTCAGTGAGATATGCACTTCAGAAGACCAAAATTTCAACTTCACCAAACCACTCAACTTTCGATGCTGGATTTACCCAAATGCTTATTTCAGTGAGATATGCACTTCAGAAGGCCAAAATTTAAACTTCACTGAACGACTCAACTTTTGATGCTGGATTTACCCAAATGCTTATTTCAGTGAGATAAGCCTTTCAGAAGGCAAAAATCCCATCCTCACCAAACGACTCAACTTGTGATGCTGGTTTCACTGAATTGCTTATTTCAGTGAGATAAGCACTTCAGAATGCCAAAATCCCAACTTCACAAAACCACTCAACTTTCAATGCTGGGCTCACTGAAGTGTTTATTTCAGCGAGATAAGCTCTTCAGAAGGCCAAAATCCCAACCTCACCAAACGACTCAACTTTTGATGCTGGTTTCACTGAATTGCTTATTTCGGTGAGATAGGCACTTCAGAAGGCCAAAATCTCAACTTCTCCAAACAACTCAACTTTCGATGCTGGATTTACCCAAATGCTTATTTCAGTGAGATAAGCACTTCAAGAAGACCAAAATCTCAACTTCACCAAACCACTCAACTTTCGATGCTGGATTTACCCAAATGCTCATTTCAGTGAGATAAGCACGTCAGAAGACCAAAATCTGAACTTCACTGTACGACACAACTTTTGATGTTGGATTTACCCAAATGATTATTTCAGTGAGATATGCACTTCAGAAGACCAAAATTTCAACTTCACCAAACCACTCAACTTTCGATGCTGGATTTACCCAAATGCTTATTTCAGTGAGATATGCACTTCAGAAGGCCAAAATTTAAACTTCACTGAACGACTCAACTTTTGATGCTGGATTTACCCAAATGCTTATTTCAGTGAGACAAGCACTTCAGAAAGCCAAAATCTAAACTTCACCAAACCACTCAAATTTCGATGTTGTTTTCAATGAAGTGCACACTTCTGTGAGATAAGCCTTTCAGAAGGCCAAAATCCCAACCTCACCAAACGACTCAACTTTTGATGCTGGTTTCACTAAAATGTTCCTTTCAGTCAGATAAGCACTTCAGAAGACCAAAATCTAAACCTCACCAAACCACTCAAATTTCGATGTTGTTTTCAATGAAGTGGTTATCTCTATGAGATAAGCTCCTCAGAAGGCCAAAATGCCAACCTCAGCATACGACTCAACTTTTGATGCTGGTTTCACTGAAATGTTTCTTTCAGTGAAATAAGCACTTCAGAAGACCAAAATCTGAAATTCACAAAACCACACAACTTTCAATGCTGGGTTCGCTGAAGTGCTTGTTTCAGCGAGATAAGCACTTTAGAAGGACAAAATCTCAACCTCTCCAAACGACTCAACTTTTGATGCTGGTTTCACTGAATTGCTCATTTCAGTGTGATAAGCACATCAGAGGTCCAATATCTCAACTTCAGCAAACCATTCAAATTTCGATGTTGGTTTCAATGAAGTGCTTATCTCTGGGAGATTAAGCTCTTCAGAAAGACAAATTCCCAACCTCACCAAACGACTCAACTTTTGATGCTGGTTTCACTGAAATGTTTCTTTCATTGAAAGAAGGACTTCAGAAGACAAAAATCTGAAATTTACCAAACCACCCTACTTTTGATCCTGGATTTACCCAAATGCTTATTTCAGTGAGATAAGCACTTCAGAAGACCAAAATCTAAACTTCAGCAAACCACTCAACTTTCGATGTGGTTTCAATGAAGTGCTTACCTCTGTGAGATAAGCTCTTCAGAAGGCCAAAATCCCAACTTTCACAAAACAACACAACTTTCGATACTGCTTTCACTGAAGAGCTTATTTCAGTGAGATAAGCACTTCAGAAGGCAAAAATCCCAACCTCACCAAACGACTCAACTTTTGATGTTGGTTTCACTGAAATGCTTCTTTCAGTCAGATAAGCACTTCAGAAGGCCAAAATCTCAACTTCACCAAAACACCCAACTTTCGATGCTGGGTTGACTGAAGTGCTTATTTCAGAGAGATAACCACTTCAGAATGCCAAAATCCCAACTTCACTAAACGACGCAACTTTTGATGCTGGTTTCACTGAATTGCTCATTCCAGTGTGATAAGCACATCAGAAGTCCAATATCTCAACTTCACCAAACCACCCTACTTTTGATCCTGGATTTACCCAAATGCTTATTTCAGTGAGATAAGCACTTCAAGAAGACCAAAATCTCAACTTCACCAAACCACTCAACTTTCGATGCTGGATTTACCCAAATGCTCATTTCAGTCAGATAAGCACGTCAGAAGGCCAAAATCTCAACTTCACCAAACCACTCAACTTTTGATGTTGGATTTACCCAAATGATTATTTCAGTGAGATATGCACTTCAGAAGACCAAAATTTCAACTTCACCAAACCACTCAACTTTCGATGCTGGATTTACCCAAATGCTTATTTCAGTGAGATATGCACTTCAGAAGGCCAAAATTTAAACTTCACTGAACGACTCAACTTTTGATGCTGGATTTACCCAAATGCTTATTTCAGTGAGACAAGCACTTCAGAAAGCCAAAATCTAAACTTCACCAAACCACTCAAATTTCGATGTTGTTTTCAATGAAGTGCACACTTCTGTGAGATAAGCCTTTCAGAAGGCCAAAATCCCAACCTCACCAAACGACTCAACTTTTGATGCTGGTTTCACTAAAATGTTCCTTTCAGTCAGATAAGCACTTCAGAAGACCAAAATCTAAACCTCACCAAACCACTCAAATTTCGATGTTGTTTTCAATGAAGTGGTTATCTCTATGAGATAAGCTCCTCAGAAGGCCAAAATGCCAACCTCAGCATACGACTCAACTTTTGATGCTGGTTTCACTGAAATGTTTCTTTCAGTGAAATAAGCACTTCAGAAGACCAAAATCTGAAATTCACAAAACCACACAACTTTCAATGCTGGGTTCGCTGAAGTGCTTGTTTCAGCGAGATAAGCACTTTAGAAGGACAAAATCTCAACCTCTCCAAACGACTCAACTTTTGATGCTGGTTTCACTGAATTGCTCATTTCAGTGTGATAAGCACATCAGAGGTCCAATATCTCAACTTCAGCAAACCATTCAAATTTCGATGTTGGTTTCAATGAAGTGCTTATCTCTGGGAGATTAAGCTCTTCAGAAAGACAAATTCCCAACCTCACCAAACGACTCAGCTTTTGATGCTGGTTTCACTGAAATGTTTCTTTCATTGAAAGAAGGACTTCAGAAGACAAAAATCTGAAATTTACCAAACCACCCTACTTTTGATCCTGGATTTACCCAAATGCTTATTTCAGTGGGATAAGCACTTCAGAAGACCAAAATCTAAACTTCAGCAAACCACTCAAATTTCGATGCGGTTTCAATGAAGTGCTTACCTCTGTGAGATAAGCTCTTCAGAAGGCCAAAATCCCAACTTCACAAAACAACACAACTTTCGATACTGCTTTCACTGAAGAGCTTATTTCAGTGAGATAAGCACTTCAGAAGGCAAAAATCCCAACCTCACCAAACGACTCAACTTTTGATGTTGGTTTCACTGAAATGCTTCTTTCAGTCAGATAAGCACTTCAGAATGCCAAAATCCCAACTTCACCAAACGACGCAACTTTTGATGCTGGTTTCACTGAATTGCTCATTCCAGTGTGATAAGCACATCAGAAGTCCAATATCTCAACTTCACCAAACCACCCTACTTTTGATCCTGGATTTACCCAAATGCTTATTTCAGTGAGATAAGCACTTCAGAAGACCAAAATCTAAACTTCAGCAAACCACTCAAATTTCGATGTGGTTTCAATGAAGTGCTTACCTCTGTGAGATAAGCTCTTCAGAAGGCCAAAATCCCAACTTCACAAAACAACACAACTTTCGATACTGCTTTCACTGAAGAGCTTATTTCAGTGAGATAAGCACTTCAGAAGGCAAAAATCCCAACCTCACCAAACGACTCAACTTTTGATGCTGGTTTCACTAAAATGCTTCTTTCAGTCAGATAAGCACTTCAGAAGGCCAAAATCTCAACTTCACCAAACCACTCAACTTTCGATGCTGGATTTACCCAAATGCTTATTTCAGTAAGATAAGCACGTCAGAAGACCAAAATCTGAACTTCACTGTACGACACAACTTTCGATCATGGATTTACCCAAATGCTTATTTCAGTGAGATATGCACTTCAGAAGGCCAAAATTTAAACTTCACTGAACGACTCAACTTTTGATGCTGGATTTACCCAAATGCTTATTTCAGTGAGATAAGCCTTTCAGAAGGCCAAAATCCCAACCTCACCAAACGACTCAACTTTTGATGCTGGTTTCACTAAAATGTTCCTTTCAGTCAGATCAGCACTTCAGAAGACCAAAATCTAAACCTCACCAAACCACTCAAATTTCGATGTTGTTTTCAATGAAGTGGTTATCTCTATGAGATAAGCTCCTCAGAAGGCCAAAATGCCAACCTCAGCATACGACTCAACTTTTGATGATGGTTTCACTGAAATGTTTCTTTTAGTGAAATAAGCACTTCAGAAGACCAAAATCTGAAATTCACAAAACCACCCAACTTTCAATGCTGGGATCACTGACGTGCTTATTTCAGTGAGATAAGCACTTCAGAAGACCAAAATCTAAACTTCACCAAACCACCCAACTTTCGATCCAGGATATACCCAAAGGCTAATTTCAGTGAGATAAGCACTTCAGAAGACCAAAATCTAAACTTCACCAATCCACTCAACTTTCGATGCTGTGTTCACTGAAGTGCTTATTTCAGTGAGATAAGCACTTCAGAATGCCAAAATCCCAACCTCACCAAACGACTCAACTTTTGATACTGGTTTCACTGAAAAGCTTCTTTCATTCAGATAAGCACTTCAGAAGGCCAAAATCTCAACTTCACAAAACCAGCCAACTTTCGATACTGGATTTACCCTAATGCTTATTTCAGTGAGAAAAGCACTTCAGAAGACCAAAAGCTCAACTTCACCAAACCATCCAACTTTACATGCTGGGTTGACTGAAATGCTTCTTTCAGTCAGATAAGCACTTCAGAAGAACAAAATCTAAACTTCACCAATCCACTCAACTTTCGATGCTGTGTTCACTGAAGTGCTTATTTCAGTGAGATAAGCACTTCAGAAGACCAAAATCTAAACTTCAACAATCCGCCCAACTTTCAATGCTGGGTTCTCTGAAGTGCTTATTTCAATGAGATAAGCACTTCAGAAGACCAAAATCTCAACATCACAAAACCACTCAAATTTCGATGCTGGGTTCACTGAAGTGCTTATTTCAGTGAGATAAGCACTTCAGAAGACCAAAATCTAAACTTCACCAAACCATCCAACTTTCAATGCTGGGTTGACTGAAATGCTTCTATCAGTCAGATAAGCACTACAGAAGAACAAAATATCAAAAGCTCAATACCACTCAACTTTCGTTGCTGGTTTCACTGAAGTGCTTATTTCAGTGAGATAATCACTTCAGAAGACCGAAATCTCTACATCACCAAACGACTCAAATTTCGATGTTGGGTTCACTGAAGTGCTTATTTCAGTGAGATAAGCACTTCAGAAGACCAAAATCTCAACTTCACCAAACCACCCAACTTTCAATGCTGGGTTCACTGAAGTGCTTATTTCAGTGAGATAAGTACTTCAGTAGGCCAAAATCTCAACCTCACCAAGCGACTCAACTTTTGATACTGGTTTCACTGAAATGCTTCTTTCAGTCAGATAATCATTTCAGAAGGCCAAAATCTCAACTTCACAAAACCAGCCAACTTTCGATACTGGATTTACCCAAATGCTTATTTCAGCGATATAAGCACTTCAGAAGACCAAAATCTAAACTTAACCAATCAACCCAACTTTCAATGCTGGGCTCACTGAAGTGCTTACTTCAGTGAGATAAGCACGTCAGAAGACCAAAATCTAAACTTCACCAAACCACCCAACTTTCAATGCTGGGTTCACTGAAGTGCTTATTTCAGTGAGATAAGCACTTCAGAAGACAAAAATCTCAACATCTCAAAACCACTCAACTTTCGATGCTGGGTTCACTGAAGTGCTTATTTCAGTGAGATAAGCACTTCAGAAGACCAAAATCTCAACATCACAAAACCACTCAAATTTCGATGCTGGGTTCACTGAAGTGCTTATTTCATTGAGATAAGCACTTCACTTCGCCAAAATCCCATCCTCACCAAGCGATTCAACTTTTGATGCTGGTTCCACTGAATTGCTTATTTCAGTGAGATAAGCACTTCAGTCGGCCAAAATCTAAACTTCACTAAACGACTCATCTTTTGATGCTGATTTCACTGAAATGCTTCTATCAGTGAGATAAGCACTTCAGAAGGCCAAAATCTCAACTTCACAAAACCAGCCAACTTTCGATACTGGATTTACCCAAATGCTTATTTCAGTGAGATAAGCACTTCAGAAGACCAAAATCTAAACTTCACCAAACCACCCAACTTTCAATGCTTGGATCACTGAAGTGCTTATTTCAGTGAGATAAGCACTTCAGAAGACCAAAATCTAAACTTCACCAAACCACCCAACTTTCAATGCTGGGTTCACTGAAGTGCTTATTTCAGTGAGATAAGCACTTCAGAAGACCAGAATCTAAACTTCACCAAACCACCCAACTTTCAATGCTGGGTTCACTGAAGTGCTTATTTCAGTGAGATAAGCACTTCAGAAGACCAAAATCTAAACATCTCAAAACCACTCAACTTTCGATGCTGTGTTCACTGAAGTGCTTATTTCAGTGAGATAAGCACTTCAGAAGACCAAAATCTAAACTTCACCAAACTACCCAACTTTCAATGCTGGGTTCACTGATGTGCTTATTTCAGTGAGATAAGCACTGCAGAAGACCAAAATCTAAACATCTCAAAACCACTCAACTTTCGATGCTGTGTTCACTGAAGTGCTTATTTTAGTGAGGTAAGCACTTCAGAAGACCAAAATCTAAACTTCACCAAACCACCCAACTTTCGATGCTGGGTTCACTGAAGTGCTTATTTCAGTGAGATAAGCACTTCAGAAGACCAAAATCTCAACATCACAAAACCACTCAAATTTCGATTCTGGGTTCACTGAAGTGCTTATTTCATTGAGATAAGCACTTCACTTCGCCAAAATCCCAACCTCACCAAACGACTCAACTTTTGATGCTGGTTCCACTGAATTGCTTATTTCAGTGAGATAAGCACTTCAGAAGGTCCAAATCTAAACATCACTAAACGACTCAACTTTTGATACTGATTTCACTGAAATGCTTCTTTCAGTCAGATAAGCACATCAGAAGGCCAAAATCTCAACTTCACCAAACCACCCAACTTTCGATCCAGGATTTACACAAATGCTTATTTCAGTGAGATAAGCACTTCAGAAGACTAAAATCTTAACTTCACCAAAACACTCAACTTTCGATGCTGGGATCACTGAAGTTTTTATTTCAGTCAGATAAGCACTTCAGAAGACCAAAATCTAAACTTCACCAAACCACCCAACTTTAAATGCTGGGTTCACTGAAATGCTTCTTTCAGTCAGATAAGCACTTCAGAAGAACAAAATCTCAACATCTCAAAACCACTCATCTTTCGATGCTGGGTTCACTGAAGTGCTTATTTCAGTCAGATAAGCACTTCAGAAGACCAAAATCTCAACTTCACCAAACCACCCAACTTTCAATGCTGGGTTCCCTGAAGTGCTTATTTCAGTGAGATAAGTACTTCACTACGCCAAAATCCCAACCTCACCAAGCGACTCAACTTTTGATGCTGGTTCCACTGAATTGCTTATTTCAGTGAGATAAGCACTTCAGAAGGCCAAAATCTAAACTTCACTAAACGACTCAACTTTTGATGCTGATTTCACTGAAATGCTTCTTTCAGTGAGATATGCACATCAGAAGGCCAAAATCTCAACTTCACCAAACCATCCAACTTTCGATCCAGGATATACACAACGGCTAATTGCTGTGAGATACGCACTTCAGAAGACAAAAATCTAAACTTCACCAAACCACTCAACTTTCGATGCTGGGATCACTGAAGTGCTTATTTCAGTGAGATAAGCACTTCAGAAGAGCGAAAACGCAACTTCATAAAACCACTCAACTTTCGATGCTGGGCTCATTGCAGTGCTAATTTCAGTGAGATAAGCACTTCAGAATGCCAAAATCCTAACCTCACCAAACGACTCAACTTTTGATACTGGTTTCACTGAAATGCTTCTTTCAGTCAGATAAGCACTTCAGAAGGCCAAAATCTCAACTTCACAAAACCAGCCAACTTTCGATACAGGATTTACCCAAATGCTTATTTCAGTGAGATAAGCACTTCAGAATTCCAAAATCTAATCTTCACCAAACCACTCAACTTTCGATTCTGGGTACACTGAAATGCTTATTTCAGAGAGATAAGCACTTCAGAAAGCCAAAATCTCAACTTCACAAAACCACTCAACTTTCGATGCTGGGCTCACTGCAGTGCTTATTTCAGTGAGATAAGCACTTCAGAATGCCAAAATCCCAACCTCACCAAACGACTCAACTTTTGAAACTGGTTTCACTGAAATGCTTCTTTCAGTCAGATAAGCACTTCAGAAGGCCAAAATCTCAACTTCACAAAGCCAGCCAACTTTCGATACTGGATTTACCCAAATGTTTATTTCAGTGAGATAAGCACTTCAGAAGACCAAAATCAAATCTTCACCAAACCACTCAACTTTCGATGCTGTGTTCACTGAAGTGCTTATTTCAGTGAGATAAGCACTTCAGAAGACCAAAATCTAAACTTCACCAAACCACCCAACTTTCAATGCTGGGTTCTCTGAAGTGCTTATTTCAGTAAAGTAAGCACTTCAGAAGACCAAAATCTCAACATCACAAAACCACTCAAATTTCGATGCTGGGTTCACTGAAGTGCTTATTTCAGTGAGATAAACACTTCAGAAGACCAAAATCTAAACTTCACCAAACCACCCAACTTTCAATGCTGGGTTCTCTGAAGTGCTTATTTCAGTAAAGTAAGCACTTCAGAAGACCAAAATCTCAACATCACAAAACCACTCAAATTTCGATGCTGGGTTCACTGAATTACTTATTTCAGTGAGATAAGCACTTCAGTAGGCCAAAATCTAAACTTCACTAAACGACTCAACTTTTGATGCTGATTTCACTGAAATGCTTCTTTCAGTGAGATATGCACATCAGAAGGCCAAAATCTCAACTTCACCAAACCACCCAAATTTCGATCCAGGATATACCCGAAGGCTAATTTCAGTGAGATAAGCTCTTCAGACGACAAAAATCTAAACTTCACCGAACCATCCAACTTTAAATGCTGGGTTCACTGAAATGCTTCTTTCAGTCAGATAAGCACTTCAGAAGAACAAAATCTCAACATCTCAAAACCACTCAACTTTCGATGCTGGGTTCACTGAAGTGTTTATTTCAGTGAGATAAGCACTTCAGAAGACCAAAATCTCAACATCAACAAACCACTCAAATTTCGATGCTGGGTTCACTGAAGTGCTTATTTCAGTGAGATAAGCACTTCAGAAGACCAAAATCTCAACTTCACCAAACCACCCAACTTTCAATGCTGGGTTCACTGAAGTGCTTATTTCAGTGAGATAAGTACTTCACTACGCCAAAATCCCAACCTCACCAAGCGACTCAACTTTTGATGCTGGTTCCACTGAATTGCTTATTTCAGTGAGATAAGCACTTCAGTAGGCCAAAATCTAAACTTCACTAAACGACTCAACTTTTGATACTGGTTTCACTGAAATGCTTCTTTCAGTCAGATAAGCACATCAGAAGGCCAAAATCTCAACTTCACCAAACCACCCAACTTTCGATCCAGGATTTACACAAATGCTTATTTCAGTGAGATAAGCACTTCAGAAGACTAAAATCTTAACTTCACCAAAACACTCAACTTTCGATGCTGGGATCACTGAAGTTTTTATTTCAGTCAGATAAGCACTTCAGAAGACCAAAATCTAAACTTCACCAAACCACCCAACTTTAAATGCTGGGTTCACTGAAATGCTTCTTTCAGTCAGATAAGCACTTCAGAAGAACAAAATCTCAACATCTCAAAACCACTCATCTTTCGATGCTGGGTTCACTGAAGTGCTTATTTCAGTCAGATAAGCACTTCAGAAGACCAAAATCTCAACTTCACCAAACCACCCAACTTTCAATGCTGGGTTCCCTGAAGTGCTTATTTCAGTGAGATAAGTACTTCACTACGCCAAAATCCCAACCTCACCAAGCGACTCAACTTTTGATGCTGGTTCCACTGAATTGCTTATTTCAGTGAGATAAGCACTTCAGAAGGCCAAAATCTAAACTTCACTAAACGACTCAACTTTTGATGCTGATTTCACTGAAATGCTTCTTTCAGTGAGATATGCACATCAGAAGGACAAAATCTCAACTTCACCAAACCATCCAACTTTCGATCCAGGATATACACAAAGGCTAATTGCTGTGAGATAAGCACTTCAGAAGACAAAAATCTAAACTTCACCAAACCACTCAACTTTCGATGCTGGGATCACTGAAGTGCTTATTTCAGTGAGATAAGCACTTCAGAAGAGCGAAAACGCAACTTCATAAAACCACTCAACTTTCGATGCTGGGCTCATTGCAGTGCTTATTTCAGTGAGATAAGCACTTCAGAATGCCAAAATCCTAACCTCACCAAACGACTCAACTTTTGATACTGGTTTCACTGAAATGCTTCTTTCAGTCAGATAAGCACTTCAGAAGTCCAAAATCTCAACTTCACAAAACCAGCCAACTTTCGATACAGGATTTACCCAAATGCTTATTTCAGTGAGATAAGCACTTCAGAATTCCAAAATCTAATCTTCACCAAACCACTCAACTTTCGATTCTGGGTTCACTGAAATGCTTATTTCAGAGAGATAAGCACTTCAGAAAGCCAAAATCTCAACTTCACAAAACCACTCAACTTTCGATGCTGGGCTCACTGCAGTGCTTATTTCAGTGAGATAAGCACTTCAGAATGCCAAAATCCCAACCTCACCAAACGACTCAACTTTTGATACTGGTTTCACTGAAATGCTTCTTTCAGTCAGATAAGCACTTCAGAAGGCCAAAATCTCAACTTCACAAAGCCAGCCAACATTCGATACTGGATTTACCCAAATGTTTATTTCAGTGAGATAAGCTCTTCAGAAGACCAAAATCAAATCTTCACCAAACCACTCAACTTTCGATGCTGTGTTCACTGAAGTGCTTATTTCAGTGAGATAAGCACTTCAGAAGACCAAAATCTAAACTTCACCAAACCACCCAACTTTCAATGCTGGGTTCTCTGAAGTGCTTATTTCAGTGAGATAAGCACTTCAGAAGACCAAAATCTCAACATCACAAAACCACTCAAATTTCGATGCTGGGTTCACTGAAGTGCTTATTTCAGTGAGATAAACACTTCAGAAGACCAAAATCTAAACTTCACCAAACCACCCAACTTTCAATGCTGGGTTCTCTGAAGTGCTTATTTCAGTAAAGTAAGCACTTCAGAAGACCAAAATCTCAACATCACAAAACCACTCAAATTTCGATGCTGGGTTCACTGAAGTGCTTATTTCAGTGAGATAAGCACTTCAGAAGTTCAAAATCTAAACATCTCAAAACCACTCAACTTTCAATGCTGGGTTCACTGAAGTGCTTATTTCAGAGAGATAAGCACTTCAGAAGACCAAAATCTAAACTTCACCGAACCACCCAACTTTCAATGCTGGGTTCACTGACGTGCTTATTTCAGTGAGATAAGCACTTCAGTAGGCCAAAATCTAAACTTCACTAAACGACTCAACTTTTGATGCTGATTTCACTGAAATGCTTCTTTCAGTGAGATATGCACATCAGAAGGCCAAAATCTCAACTTCACCAAACCACCCAACTTTCGATCCAGGATATACCCGAAGGCTTATTTCAGTGAGATAAGCTCTTCAGACGACAAAAATCTAAACTTCACCGAACCATCCAACTTTAAATGCTGGGTTCACTGAAATGCTTCTTTCAGTCAGATAAGCACTTCAGAAGAACAAAATCTCAACATCTCAAAACCACTCAACTTTCGATGCTGGGTTCACTGAAGTGTTTATTTCAGTGAGATAGGCACTTCAGAAGACCAAAATCTCAACATCAACAAACCACTAAAATTTCGATGCTGGGTTCACTGAAGTGCTTATTTCAGTGAGATAAGCACTTCAGAAGACCAAAATCTCAACTTCACCAAACCACCCAACTTTCAATGCTGGGTTCACTGAAGTGCTTATTTCAGTGAGATAAGTACTTCACTACGCCAAAATCCCAACCTCACCAAGCGACTCAACTTTTGATGCTGGTTCCACTGAATTGCTTATTTCAGTGAGATAAGCACTTCAGTAGGCCAAAATCTAAACTTCACTAAACGACTCAACTTTTGATGCTGATTTCACTGAAATGCTTCTTTCAGTGAGATATGCACATCAGAAGTCCAAAATCTCAACTTCACCAAACCACCCAACTTTCGATCCAGGATATACCCAAAGGCTAATTTCAGTGAGATAAGCACTTCAGAAGACAAAAATCTAAACTTCACCAAACCACTCAACTTTCGATGCTGGGATCACTGAAGTGCTTATTTCAGTGAGATAAGCACTTCAGAATGCCAAAATCCCAACCTCACCAAACGACTCAACTTTTGATACTGGTTTCACAGAAATGCTTCTTTCAGTCAGATAAGCACTTCAGAAGGCCAAAATCTCAACTTCACAAAACCAGCCAACTTTCGATACTGGATTTACCCAAATGCTTATTTCAGTGAGATAAGCACTTCAGAAGACCAAAATCTAAACTTCACCAAACCACCCAACTTTCAATGCTGGGTTCACTGACGTGCTTATTTCAGCGAGATAAGCACTTCAGAAGACCAAAATCTAAACTTCACCAATCCGCCCAACTATCAATGCTGGGTTCTCTGAAGTGCTTATTTCAGTGAGATAAGCACTTCAGAAGACCAAAATCTCAACATCACAAAACCACTCAAATTTCGACGCTGGGTTCACTGAAGTGCTTATTTCAGTGAGATAAGCACTTCAGAAGACCAAAATCTCAACTTCTCAAAACCACTCAACTTTCAATGCTGTGTTCACTGAAGTGCTTATTTCAGTGAGATAAGCACTTCAGAAGACCAAAATCTAAACTTCACCAATCCGCCCAACTTTCACTGCTGGGTTCACTGACGTGCTTATTTCAGTGAGATAAGCACTTCAGAAGTTCAAAATCTAAACATCTCAAAACCACTCAACTTTCAATGCTGGGTTCACTGAAGTGCTTATTTCAGAGAGATAAGCACTTCAGAAGACCAAAATCTAAACTTCACCGAACCACCCAACTTTCAATGCTGGGTTCACTGACGTGCTTATTTCAGTGAGATAAGCACTTCAGAAGACCAAAATCTCAACATCACAAAACCACTCAAATTTCGATGCTGGGTTCACTGAAGTGATTATTTCATTGAGATAAGCACTTCACTTCGCCAAAATCCCAACCTCACCAAGCGACTCAACTTTTGATGCTGGTTCCACTGAATTGCTTATTTCATTGAGATAAGCACTTCAGTAGGCCAAAATCTAAACTTCACTAAACGACTCATCTTTTGATGCTGATTTCACTGAAATGCTTCTTTCAGTGAGATATGCACATCAGAAGGCCAAAATCTCAACTTCACCAAACCACCCAACTTTCGATCCAGGATATACCCAAAGGCTAATTTCAGTGAGATAAGCACTTCAGAAGACAAAAATCTAAACTTCACCAAACCACTCAACTTTCGATGCTGGGATCACTGAAGTGCTTATTTCAGTGAGATAAGCACTTCAGAATGCCAAAATCCCAACCTCACCAAACGACTCAACTTTTGATACTGGTTTCACTGAAAAGCTTCTTTCATTCAGATAAGCACTTCAGAAGGCCAAAATCTCAACTTCACAAAACCAGCCAACTTTCGATACTGGATTTACCCTAATGCTTATTTCAGTGAGAAAAGCACTTCAGAAGACCAAAAGCTCAACTTCACCAAACCACCCAAATTTCAATGCTGGGTTCACTGATGTGCTTATTTCAGTGAGATAAGCACTTCAGAAGACAAAAATCTAAACTTCACCAATCCACTCAACTTTCGATGCTGTGTTCACTGAAGTGCTTATTTCAGTGAGATAAGCACTTCAGAAGACCAAAATCTAAACTTCACCAATCCGCCCAACTTTCAATGCTGGGTTCTCTGAAGTGCTTATTTCAGTCAGATAAGCACTTCAGAAGACCAAAATCTCAACATCACAAAACCACTAAAATTTCGATGCTGGGTTCACTGAAGTGCTTATTTCAGTGAGATAAGCACTTCAGAAGACCAAAATCTCAACTTCTCAAAACCACTCAACTTTCAATGCTGTGTTCACTGAAGTGCTTATTTCAGTGAGATAAGCACTTCAGAAGACCAAAATCTAAACTTCACCAATCCGCCCAACTTTCAATGCTGGGTTCACTGACGTGCTTATTTCAGTGAGATAAGCACTTCAGAAGACCAAGATCTAAACTTCACCAAACCACCCAACTTTCAATGCTGGGTTCACTGAAGTGCTTATTTCAGTGAGATAAGCACTTCAGAAGACCAAAATCTCAACATCACAAAACCACTCAAATTTCGATGCTGGGTTCACTGAAGTGCTTATTTCAGTGAGATAAGCACTTCAGAAGTTCAAAATCTAAACATCTCAAAACCACTCAACTTTCAATGCTGGGTTCACTGAAGTGCTTATTTCAGAGAGATAAGCACTTCAGAAGACCAAAATCTAAACTTCACCGAACCACCCAACTTTCAATGCTGGGTTCACTGACGTGCTTATTTCAGTGAGATAAGCACTTCAGAAGACCAAAATCTGAACATCACAAAACCACTCAAATTTCGATGCTGGGTTCACTGAAGTGATTATTTCATTGAGATAAGCACTTCACTTCGCCAAAATCCCAACCTCACCAAGCGACTCAACTTTTGATGCTGGTTCCACTGAATTGCTTATTTCATTGAGATAAGCACTTCAGTAGGCCAAAATCTAAACTTCACTAAACGACTCATCTTTTGATGCTGATTTCACTGAAATGCTTCTTTCAGTGAGATATGCACATCAGAAGGCCAAAATCTCAACTTCACCAAACCACCCAACTTTCGATCCAGGATATACCCAAAGGCTAATTTCAGTGAGATAAGCACTTCAGAAGACAAAAATCTAAACTTCACCAAACCACTCAACTTTCGATGCTGGGATCACTGAAGTGCTTATTTCAGTGAGATAAGCACTTCAGAATGCCAAAATCCCAACCTCACCAAACGACTCAACTTTTGATACTGGTTTCACTGAAAAGCTTCTTTCATTCAGATAAGCACTTCAGAAGGCCAAAATCTCAACTTCACAAAACCAGCCAACTTTCGATACTGGATTTACCCTAATGCTTATTTCAGTGAGAAAAGCACTTCAGAAGACCAAAAGCTCAACTTCACCAAACCACCCAAATTTCAATGCTGGGTTCACTGATGTGCTTATTTCAGTGAGATAAGCACTTCAGAAGACCAAAATCTAAACTTCACCAATCCGCCCAACTTTCAATGCTGGGTTCTCTGAAGTGCTTATTTCAGTCAGATAAGCACTTCAGAAGACCAAAATCTCAACATCACAAAACCACTAAAATTTCGATGCTGGGTTCACTGAAGTGCTTATTTCAGTGAGATAAGCACTTCAGAAGACCAAAATCTAAACTTCACCAAACCATCCAACTTTCAATGCTGGGTTGACTGAAATGCTTCTTTCAGTCAGATAAGCACTTCAGAAGAACAAAATATCAAAATCTCAAAACCACTCAACTTTCGTTGCTGGTTTCACTGAAGTGCTTATTTCAGTGAGATAATCACTTCAGAAGACCGAAATCTCTACATCACCAAACCATCCAACTTTCAATGCTGGGTTCACTGACGTGCTTATTTCAGTGAGATAAGCACTTCAGAAGACCAAAATCTCAACATCACAAAACCACTCAAATTTCGATGCTGGGTTCACTGAAGTGCTTATTTCATTGAGATAAGCACTTCACTTCGCCATAATCCCAACCTCACCAAGCGACTCAACTTTTGATGCTGGTTCCACTGAATTGCTTATTTCAGTGAGATAAGCACTTCAGTCGGCCAAAATCTAAACTACACTAAACGACTCATCTTTTGATGCTGATTTCACTGAAATGCTTCTATCAGTGAGATATGCACATCAGAAAGCCAAAGTCTCAACTTCACCAAACCACCCAACTTTCGATCCAAGATATACCCAAAGGCTAATTTCAGTGAGATAAGCACTTCAGAAGACCAAAATCTAAACTTCACCAATCCGCCCAACTATCAATGCTGGGTTCTCTGAAGTGCTTATTTCAGTGAGATAAGCACTTCAGAAGACCAAAATCTCAACATCACAAAACCACTCAAATTTCGATGCTGGGTTCACTGAAGTGCTTATTTCAGTGAGATAAGCACTTCAGAAGACCAAAATCTAAACTTCACCAAACCATCCAACTTTCAATGCTGGGTGCACTGAAATGCTTCTTTCAGTCAGATAAGCACTTCAGAAGAACAAAATCTCAACATCTCAAAACCACTCAACTTTCGATGCTGGGTTCACTGAAGTGCTTACTTCAGTGAGATAAGCACGTCAGAAGACCAAAATCTAAACTTCACCAAACCACCCAACTTTCAATGCTGGGTTCACTGAAGTGTTTATTTCAGTGAGATAAGCACTTCAGAAGACCAAAATCTCAACATCAACAAACCACTCAAATTTCGATGCTGGGTTCACTGAAGTGCTTATTTCAGTGAGATAAGCACTTCAGAAGACCAAAATCTAAACTTCACCAAACCATCCAACTTTCAATGCTGGGTTCACTGAAATGCTTCTTTCAGTCAGATAAGCACTTCAGAAGACCAAAATCTAAACTTCACCAAACCACCCAACTTTCAATGCTGGGTTCACTGACGTGCTTATTTCAGTGAGATAAGCACTTCAGAAGACCAAGATCTAAACTTCACCAAACCACCCAACTTTCAATGCTGGGTTCACTGAAGTGCTTATTTCAGTGAGATAAGCACTTCAGAAGACCAAAATCTCAACATCACAAAACCACTCAAATTTCGATGCTGGGTTCACTGAAGTGCTTATTTCAGTGAGATAAGCACTTCAGAAGTTCAAAATCTAAACATCTCAAAACCACTCAACTTTCAATGCTGGGTTCACTGAAGTGCTTATTTCAGAGAGATAAGCACTTCAGAAGACCAAAATCTAAACTTCACCGAACCACCCAACTTTCAATGCTGGGTTCACTGACGTGCTTATTTCAGTGAGATAAGCACTTCAGAAGACCAAAATCTGAACATCACAAAACCACTCAAATTTCGATGCTGGGTTCACTGAAGTGATTATTTCATTGAGATAAGCACTTCACTTCGCCAAAATCCCAACCTCACCAAGCGACTCAACTTTTGATGCTGGTTCCACTGAATTGCTTATTTCATTGAGATAAGCACTTCAGTAGGCCAAAATCTAAACTTCACTAAACGACTCATCTTTTGATGCTGATTTCACTGAAATGCTTCTTTCAGTGAGATATGCACATCAGAAGGCCAAAATCTCAACTTCACCAAACCACCCAACTTTCGATCCAGGATATACCCAAAGGCTAATTTCAGTGAGATAAGCACTTCAGAAGACAAAAATATAAACTTCACCAAACCACTCAACTTTCGATGCTGGGATCACTGAAGTGCTTATTTCAGTGAGATAAGCACTTCAGAATGCCAAAATCCCAACCTCACCAAACGACTCAACTTTTGATACTGGTTTCACTGAAAAGCTTCTTTCATTCAGATAAGCACTTCAGAAGGCCAAAATCTCAACTTCACAAAACCAGCCAACTTTCGATACTGGATTTACCTTAATGCTTATTTCAGTGAGAAAAGCACTTCAGAAGACCAAAAGCTCAACTTCACCAAACCACCCAAATTTCAATGCTGGGTTCACTGATGTGCTTATTTCAGTGAGATAAGCACTTCAGAAGACAAAAATCTAAACTTCACCAATCCACTCAACTTTCGATGCTGTGTTCACTGAAGTGCTTATTTCAGTGAGATAAGCACTTCAGAAGACCAAAATCTAAACTTCACCAATCCGCCCAACTTTCAATGCTGGGTTCTCTGAAGTGCTTATTACAGTCAGATAAGCACTTCAGAAGACCAAAATCTCAACATCACAAAACCACTCAAATTTCGATGCTGGGTTCACTGAAGTGCTTATTTCAGTGAGATAAGCACTTCAGAAGACCAAAATCTAAACTTCACCAAACCATCCAACTTTCAATGCTGGGTTGACTGAAATGCTTCTTTCAGTCAGATAAGCACTTCAGAAGAACAAAATATCAAAATCTCAAAACCACTCAACTTTCGTTGCTGGTTTCACTGAAGTGCTTATTTCAGTGAGATAATCACTTCAGAAGACCGAAATCTCTACATCACCAAACGACTCAAATTTCGATGCTGGGTTCACTGAAGTGCTTATTTCAGTGAGATAAGCACTTCAGAAGACCAAAATCTCAACTTCACCAAACCACCCAACTTTCAATGCTGGGTTCCCTGAAGTGCTTATTTCAGTGAGATAAGTACTTCACTACGCCAAAATCTCAACCTCACCAAGCGACTCAACTTTTGATACTGGTTTCACTGAAATGCTTCTTCAGAAGGCCAAAATCTCAACTTCAGAAAACCAGCCAACTTTCGATACTGGATTTACCCAAATGCTTATTTCAGTGATATAAGCACTTCAGAAGACCAAAATCTAAACTTAACCAATCAACCCAACTTTCAATGCTGGGTTCACTGAAGTGCTTACTTCAGTGAGATAAGCACGTCAGAAGGCCAAAATCTAAACTACACCAAACCACCCAACTTTCAATGCTGGGTTCACTGAAGTGCTTATTACAGTGAGATAAGCACTTCAGAAGACCAAAATCTCAACATCTCAAAACCACTCAACTTTCGATGCTGTGTTCACTGAAGTGCTTATTTCAGTGAGATAAGCACTTCAGAAGACCAAAATCTAAACTTCACCAAACCACCAAACTTTCAATGCTGGGTTCACTGACGTGCTTATTTCAGTGAGATAAGCACTTCAGAAGACCAAAATCTCAACATCACAAAACCACTCAAATTTCGATGCTGGGTTCACTGAAGTGCTTATTTCATTGAGATAAGCACTTCACTTCGCCATAATCCCAACCTCACCAAGCGACTCAACTTTTGATGCTGGTTCCACTGAATTGCTTATTTCAGTGAGATAAGCACTTCAGTCGGCCAAAATCTAAACTTCACTAAAAGACTCATCTTTTGATGCTGATTTCACTGAAATGCTTCTATCAGTGAGATATGCACATCAGAAAGCCAAAGTCTCAACTTCACCAAACCACCCAACTTTCGATCCAAGATATACCCAAAGGCTAATTTCAGTGAGATAAGCACTTCAGAAGACCAAAATCTAAACTTCACCAATCCGCCCAACTATCAATGCTGGGTTCTCTGAAGTGCTTATTTCAGTGAGATAAGCACTTCAGAAGACCAAAATCTAAACTTCACCAAACCATCCAACTTTCAATGCTGGGTGCACTGAAATGCTTCTTTCAGTCAGATAAGCACTTCAGAAGAACAAAATATCAAAATCTCAAAACCACTCAACTTTCGTTGCTGGTTTCACTGAAGTGCTTATTTCAGTGAGATAATCACTTCAGAAGACCGAAATCTCTACATCACCAAACCATCCAACTTTCAATGCTGGGTTCACTGACGTGCTTATTTCAGTGAGATAAGCACTTCAGAAGACCAAAATCTCAACATCACAAAACCACTCAAATTTCGATGCTGGGTTCACTGAAGTGCTTATTTCATTGAGATAAGCACTTCACTTCGCCATAATCCCAACCTCACCAAGCGACTCAACTTTTGATGCTGGTTCCACTGAATTGCTTATTTCAGTGAGATAAGCACTTCAGTCGGCCAAAATCTAAACTACACTAAACGACTCATCTTTTGATGCTGATTTCACTGAAATGCTTCTATCAGTGAGATATGCACATCAGAAAGCCACAGTCTCAACTTCACCAAACCACCCAACTTTCGATCCAAGATATACCCAAAGGCTAATTTCAGTGAGATAAGCACTTCAGAAGACCAAAATCTAAACTTCACCAATCCGCCCAACTATCAATGCTGGGTTCTCTGAAGTGCTTATTTCAGTGAGATAAGCACTTCAGAAGACCAAAATCTCAACATCACAAAACCACTCAAATTTCGATGCTGGGTTCACTGAAGTGCTTATTTCAGTGAGATAAGCACTTCAGAAGACCAAAATCTAAACTTCACCAAACCATCCAACTTTCAATGCTGGGTGCACTGAAATGCTTCTTTAAGTCAGATAAGCACTTCAGAAGAACAAAATCTCAACATCTCAAAACCACTCAACTTTCGATGCTGGGTTCACTGAAGTGTTTATTTCAGTGAGATAAGCACTTCAGAAGACCAAAATCTCAACATCAACAAACCACTCAAATTTCGATGCTGGGTTCACTGAAGTGCTTATTTCAGTGAGATAAGCACTTCAGAAGACCAAAATCTAAACTTCACCAAACCATCCAACTTTCAATGCTGGGTTCACTGAAATGCTTCTTTCAGTCAGATAAGCACTTCAGAAGACCAAAATCTAAACTTCACCAAACCACCCAACTTTCAATGCTGGGTTCACTGACGTGCTTATTTCAGTGAGATAAGCACTTCAGAAGACCAAGATCTAAACTTCACCAAACCACCCAACTTTCAATGCTGGGTTCACTGAAGTGCTTATTTCAGTGAGATAAGCACTTCAGAAGACCAAAATCTCAACATCACAAAACCACTCAAATTTCGATGCTGGGTTCACTGAAGTGCTTATTTCAGTGAGATAAGCACTTCAGAAGTTCAAAATCTAAACATCTCAAAACCACTCAACTTTCAATGCTGGGTTCACTGAAGTGCTTATTTCAGAGAGATAAGCACTTCAGAAGACCAAAATCTAAACTTCACCGAACCACCCAACTTTCAATGCTGGGTTCACTGACGTGCTTATTTCAGTGAGATAAGCACTTCAGAAGACCAAAATCTGAACATCACAAAACCACTCAAATTTCGATGCTGGGTTCACTGAAGTGATTATTTCATTGAGATAAGCACTTCACTTCGCCAAAATCCCAACCTCACCAAGCGACTCAACTTTTGATGCTGGTTCCACTGAATTGCTTATTTCATTGAGATAAGCACTTCAGTAGGCCAAAATCTAAACTTCACTAAACGACTCATCTTTTGATGCTGATTTCACTGAAATGCTTCTTTCAGTGAGATATGCACATCAGAAGGCCAAAATCTCAACTTCACCAAACCACCCAACTTTCGATCCAGGATATACCCAAAGGCTAATTTCAGTGAGATAAGCACTTCAGAAGACAAAAATCTAAACTTCACCAAACCACTCAACTTTCGATGCTGGGATCACTGAAGTGCTTATTTCAGTGAGATAAGCACTTCAGAATGCCAAAATCCCAACCTCACCAAACGACTCAACTTTTGATACTGGTTTCACTGAAAAGCTTCTTTCATTCAGATAAGCACTTCAGAAGGCCAAAATCTCAACTTCACAAAACCAGCCAACTTTCGATACTGGATTTACCCTAATGCTTATTTCAGTGAGAAAAGCACTTCAGAAGACCAAAAGCTCAACTTCACCAAACCACCCAAATTTCAATGCTGGGTTCACTGATGTGCTTATTTCAGTGAGATAAGCACTTCAGAAGACAAAAATCTAAACTTCACCAATCCACTCAACTTTCGATGCTGTGTTCACTGAAGTGCTTATTTCAGTGAGATAAGCACTTCAGAAGACCAAAATCTAAACTTCACCAATCCGCCCAACTTTCAATGCTGGGTTCTCTGAAGTGCTTATTTCAGTCAGATAAGCACTTCAGAAGACCAAAATCTCAACATCACAAAACCACTAAAATTTCGATGCTGGGTTCACTGAAGTGCTTATTTCAGTGAGATAAGCACTTCAGAAGACCAAAATCTCAACTTCTCAAAACCACTCAACTTTCAATGCTGTGTTCACTGAAGTGCTTATTTCAGTCAGATAAGCACTTCAGAAGACCAAAATCTAAACTTCACCAATCCGCCCAACTTTCAATGCTGGGTTCACTGACGTGCTTATTTCAGTGAGATAAGCACTTCAGAAGACCAAGATCTAAACTTCACCAAACCACCCAACTTTCAATGCTGGGTTCACTGAAGTGCTTATTTCAGTGAGATAAGCACTTCAGAAGACCAAAATCTCAACATCACAAAACCACTCAAATTTCGATGCTGGGTTCACTGAAGTGCTTATTTCAGTGAGATAAGCACTTCAGAAGTTCAAAATCTAAACATCTCAAAACCACTCAACTTTCAATGCTGGGTTCACTGAAGTGCTTATTTCAGAGAGATAAGCACTTCAGAAGACCAAAATCTAAACTTCACCGAACCACCCAACTTTCAATGCTGGGTTCACTGACGTGCTTATTTCAGTGAGATAAGCACTTCAGAAGACCAAAATCTGAACATCACAAAACCACTCAAATTTCGATGCTGGGTTCACTGAAGTGATTATTTCATTGAGATAAGCACTTCACTTCGCCAAAATCCCAACCTCACCAAGCGACTCAACTTTTGATGCTGGTTCCACTGAATTGCTTATTTCATTGAGATAAGCACTTCAGTAGGCCAAAATCTAAACTTCACTAAACGACTCATCTTTTGATGCTGATTTCACTGAAATGCTTCTTTCAGTGAGATATGCACATCAGAAGGCCAAAATCTCAACTTCACCAAACCACCCAACTTTCGATCCAGGATATACCCAAAGGCTAATTTCAGTGAGATAAGCACTTCAGAAGACAAAAATCTAAACTTCACCAAACCACTCAACTTTCGATGCTGGGATCACTGAAGTGCTTATTTCAGTGAGATAAGCACTTCAGAATGCCAAAATCCCAACCTCACCAAACGACTCAACTTTTGATACTGGTTTCACTGAAAAGCTTCTTTCATTCAGATAAGCACTTCAGAAGGCCAAAATCTCAACTTCACAAAACCAGCCAACTTTCGATACTGGATTTACCCTAATGCTTATTTCAGTGAGAAAAGCACTTCAGAAGACCAAAAGCTCAACTTCACCAAACCACCCAAATTTCAATGCTGGGTTCACTGATGTGCTTATTTCAGTGAGATAAGCACTTCAGAAGACCAAAATCTAAACTTCACCAATCCGCCCAACTTTCAATGCTGGGTTCTCTGAAGTGCTTATTTCAGTCAGATAAGCACTTCAGAAGACCAAAATCTCAACATCACAAAACCACTAAAATTTCGATGCTGGGTTCACTGAAGTGCTTATTTCAGTGAGATAAGCACTTCAGAAGACCAAAATCTAAACTTCACCAAACCATCCAACTTTCAATGCTGGGTTGACTGAAATGCTTCTTTCAGTCAGATAAGCACTTCAGAAGAACAAAATATCAAAATCTCAAAACCACTCAACTTTCGTTGCTGGTTTCACTGAAGTGCTTATTTCAGTGAGATAATCACTTCAGAAGACCGAAATCTCTACATCACCAAACCATCCAACTTTCAATGCTGGGTTCACTGACGTGCTTATTTCAGTGAGATAAGCACTTCAGAAGACCAAAATCTCAACATCACAAAACCACTCAAATTTCGATGCTGGGTTCACTGAAGTGCTTATTTCATTGAGATAAGCACTTCACTTCGCCATAATCCCAACCTCACCAAGCGACTCAACTTTTGATGCTGGTTCCACTGAATTGCTTATTTCAGTGAGATAAGCACTTCAGTCGGCCAAAATCTAAACTACACTAAACGACTCATCTTTTGATGCTGATTTCACTGAAATGCTTCTATCAGTGAGATATGCACATCAGAAAGCCAAAGTCTCAACTTCACCAAACCACCCAACTTTCGATCCAAGATATACCCAAAGGCTAATTTCAGTGAGATAAGCACTTCAGAAGACCAAAATCTAAACTTCACCAATCCGCCCAACTATCAATGCTGGGTTCTCTGAAGTGCTTATTTCAGTGAGATAAGCACTTCAGAAGACCAAAATCTCAACATCACAAAACCACTCAAATTTCGATGCTGGGTTCACTGAAGTGCTTATTTCAGTGAGATAAGCACTTCAGAAGACCAAAATCTAAACTTCACCAAACCATCCAACTTTCAATGCTGGGTGCACTGAAATGCTTCTTTCAGTCAGATAAGCACTTCAGAAGAACAAAATCTCAACATCTCAAAACCACTCAACTTTCGATGCTGGGTTCACTGAAGTGCTTACTTCAGTGAGATAAGCACGTCAGAAGACCAAAATCTAAACTTCACCAAACCACCCAACTTTCAATGCTGGGTTCACTGAAGTGTTTATTTCAGTGAGATAAGCACTTCAGAAGACCAAAATCTCAACATCAACAAACCACTCAAATTTCGATGCTGGGTTCACTGAAGTGCTTATTTCAGTGAGATAAGCACTTCAGAAGACCAAAATCTAAACTTCACCAAACCATCCAACTTTCAATGCTGGGTTCACTGAAATGCTTCTTTCAGTCAGATAAGCACTTCAGAAGACCAAAATCTAAACTTCACCAAACCACCCAACTTTCAATGCTGGGTTCACTGACGTGCTTATTTCAGTGAGATAAGCACTTCAGAAGACCAAGATCTAAACTTCACCAAACCACCCAACTTTCAATGCTGGGTTCACTGAAGTGCTTATTTCAGTGAGATAAGCACTTCAGAAGACCAAAATCTCAACATCACAAAACCACTCAAATTTCGATGCTGGGTTCACTGAAGTGCTTATTTCAGTGAGATAAGCACTTCAGAAGTTCAAAATCTAAACATCTCAAAACCACTCAACTTTCAATGCTGGGTTCACTGAAGTGCTTATTTCAGAGAGATAAGCACTTCAGAAGACCAAAATCTAAACTTCACCGAACCACCCAACTTTCAATGCTGGGTTCACTGACGTGCTTATTTCAGTGAGATAAGCACTTCAGAAGACCAAAATCTGAACATCACAAAACCACTCAAATTTCGATGCTGGGTTCACTGAAGTGATTATTTCATTGAGATAAGCACTTCACTTCGCCAAAATCCCAACCTCACCAAGCGACTCAACTTTTGATGCTGGTTCCACTGAATTGCTTATTTCATTGAGATAAGCACTTCAGTAGGCCAAAATCTAAACTTCACTAAACGACTCATCTTTTGATGCTGATTTCACTGAAATGCTTCTTTCAGTGAGATATGCACATCAGAAGGCCAAAATCTCAACTTCACCAAACCACCCAACTTTCGATCCAGGATATACCCAAAGGCTAATTTCAGTGAGATAAGCACTTCAGAAGACAAAAATATAAACTTCACCAAACCACTCAACTTTCGATGCTGGGATCACTGAAGTGCTTATTTCAGTGAGATAAGCACTTCAGAATGCCAAAATCCCAACCTCACCAAACGACTCAACTTTTGATACTGGTTTCACTGAAAAGCTTCTTTCATTCAGATAAGCACTTCAGAAGGCCAAAATCTCAACTTCACAAAACCAGCCAACTTTCGATACTGGATTTACCTTAATGCTTATTTCAGTGAGAAAAGCACTTCAGAAGACCAAAAGCTCAACTTCACCAAACCACCCAAATTTCAATGCTGGGTTCACTGATGTGCTTATTTCAGTGAGATAAGCACTTCAGAAGACAAAAATCTAAACTTCACCAATCCACTCAACTTTCGATGCTGTGTTCACTGAAGTGCTTATTTCAGTGAGATAAGCACTTCAGAAGACCAAAATCTAAACTTCACCAATCCGCCCAACTTTCAATGCTGGGTTCTCTGAAGTGCTTATTACAGTCAGATAAGCACTTCAGAAGACCAAAATCTCAACATCACAAAACCACTCAAATTTCGATGCTGGGTTCACTGAAGTGCTTATTTCAGTGAGATAAGCACTTCAGAAGACCAAAATCTAAACTTCACCAAACCATCCAACTTTCAATGCTGGGTTGACTGAAATGCTTCTTTCAGTCAGATAAGCACTTCAGAAGAACAAAATATCAAAATCTCAAAACCACTCAACTTTCGTTGCTGGTTTCACTGAAGTGCTTATTTCAGTGAGATAATCACTTCAGAAGACCGAAATCTCTACATCACCAAACGACTCAAATTTCGATGCTGGGTTCACTGAAGTGCTTATTTCAGTGAGATAAGCACTTCAGAAGACCAAAATCTCAACTTCACCAAACCACCCAACTTTCAATGCTGGGTTCCCTGAAGTGCTTATTTCAGTGAGATAAGTACTTCACTACGCCAAAATCTCAACCTCACCAAGCGACTCAACTTTTGATACTGGTTTCACTGAAATGCTTCTTCAGAAGGCCAAAATCTCAACTTCAGAAAACCAGCCAACTTTCGATACTGGATTTACCCAAATGCTTATTTCAGTGATATAAGCACTTCAGAAGACCAAAATCTAAACTTAACCAATCAACCCAACTTTCAATGCTGGGTTCACTGAAGTGCTTACTTCAGTGAGATAAGCACGTCAGAAGGCCAAAATCTAAACTACACCAAACCACCCAACTTTCAATGCTGGGTTCACTGAAGTGCTTATTACAGTGAGATAAGCACTTCAGAAGACCAAAATCTCAACATCTCAAAACCACTCAACTTTCGATGCTGTGTTCACTGAAGTGCTTATTTCAGTGAGATAAGCACTTCAGAAGACCAAAATCTAAACTTCACCAAACCACCAAACTTTCAATGCTGGGTTCACTGACGTGCTTATTTCAGTGAGATAAGCACTTCAGAAGACCAAAATCTCAACATCACAAAACCACTCAAATTTCGATGCTGGGTTCACTGAAGTGCTTATTTCATTGAGATAAGCACTTCACTTCGCCATAATCCCAACCTCACCAAGCGACTCAACTTTTGATGCTGGTTCCACTGAATTGCTTATTTCAGTGAGATAAGCACTTCAGTCGGCCAAAATCTAAACTTCACTAAAAGACTCATCTTTTGATGCTGATTTCACTGAAATGCTTCTATCAGTGAGATATGCACATCAGAAAGCCAAAGTCTCAACTTCACCAAACCACCCAACTTTCGATCCAAGATATACCCAAAGGCTAATTTCAGTGAGATAAGCACTTCAGAAGACCAAAATCTAAACTTCACCAATCCGCCCAACTATCAATGCTGGGTTCTCTGAAGTGCTTATTTCAGTGAGATAAGCACTTCAGAAGACCAAAATCTAAACTTCACCAAACCATCCAACTTTCAATGCTGGGTGCACTGAAATGCTTCTTTCAGTCAGATAAGCACTTCAGAAGAACAAAATATCAAAATCTCAAAACCACTCAACTTTCGTTGCTGGTTTCACTGAAGTGCTTATTTCAGTGAGATAATCACTTCAGAAGACCGAAATCTCTACATCACCAAACCATCCAACTTTCAATGCTGGGTTCACTGACGTGCTTATTTCAGTGAGATAAGCACTTCAGAAGACCAAAATCTCAACATCACAAAACCACTCAAATTTCGATGCTGGGTTCACTGAAGTGCTTATTTCATTGAGATAAGCACTTCACTTCGCCATAATCCCAACCTCACCAAGCGACTCAACTTTTGATGCTGGTTCCACTGAATTGCTTATTTCAGTGAGATAAGCACTTCAGTCGGCCAAAATCTAAACTACACTAAACGACTCATCTTTTGATGCTGATTTCACTGAAATGCTTCTATCAGTGAGATATGCACATCAGAAAGCCAAAGTCTCAACTTCACCAAACCACCCAACTTTCGATCCAAGATATACCCAAAGGCTAATTTCAGTGAGATAAGCACTTCAGAAGACCAAAATCTAAACTTCACCAATCCGCCCAACTATCAATGCTGGGTTCTCTGAAGTGCTTATTTCAGTGAGATAAGCACTTCAGAAGACCAAAATCTCAACATCACAAAACCACTCAAATTTCGATGCTGGGTTCACTGAAGTGCTTATTTCAGTGAGATAAGCACTTCAGAAGACCAAAATCTAAACTTCACCAAACCATCCAACTTTCAATGCTGGGTGCACTGAAATGCTTCTTTAAGTCAGATAAGCACTTCAGAAGAACAAAATCTCAACATCTCAAAACCACTCAACTTTCGATGCTGGGTTCACTGAAGTGTTTATTTCAGTGAGATAAGCACTTCAGAAGACCAAAATCTCAACATCAACAAACCACTCAAATTTCGATGCTGGGTTCACTGAAGTGCTTATTTCAGTGAGATAAGCACTTCAGAAGACCAAAATCTAAACTTCACCAAACCATCCAACTTTCAATGCTGGGTTCACTGAAATGCTTCTTTCAGTCAGATAAGCACTTCAGAAGACCAAAATCTAAACTTCACCAAACCACCCAACTTTCAATGCTGGGTTCACTGACGTGCTTATTTCAGTGAGATAAGCACTTCAGAAGACCAAGATCTAAACTTCACCAAACCACCCAACTTTCAATGCTGGGTTCACTGAAGTGCTTATTTCAGTGAGATAAGCACTTCAGAAGACCAAAATCTCAACATCACAAAACCACTCAAATTTCGATGCTGGGTTCACTGAAGTGCTTATTTCAGTGAGATAAGCACTTCAGAAGTTCAAAATCTAAACATCTCAAAACCACTCAACTTTCAATGCTGGGTTCACTGAAGTGCTTATTTCAGAGAGATAAGCACTTCAGAAGACCAAAATCTAAACTTCACCGAACCACCCAACTTTCAATGCTGGGTTCACTGACGTGCTTATTTCAGTGAGATAAGCACTTCAGAAGACCAAAATCTGAACATCACAAAACCACTCAAATTTCGATGCTGGGTTCACTGAAGTGATTATTTCATTGAGATAAGCACTTCACTTCGCCAAAATCCCAACCTCACCAAGCGACTCAACTTTTGATGCTGGTTCCACTGAATTGCTTATTTCATTGAGATAAGCACTTCAGTAGGCCAAAATCTAAACTTCACTAAACGACTCATCTTTTGATGCTGATTTCACTGAAATGCTTCTTTCAGTGAGATATGCACATCAGAAGGCCAAAATCTCAACTTCACCAAACCACCCAACTTTCGATCCAGGATATACCCAAAGGCTAATTTCAGTGAGATAAGCACTTCAGAAGACAAAAATCTAAACTTCACCAAACCACTCAACTTTCGATGCTGGGATCACTGAAGTGCTTATTTCAGTGAGATAAGCACTTCAGAATGCCAAAATCCCAACCTCACCAAACGACTCAACTTTTGATACTGGTTTCACTGAAAAGCTTCTTTCATTCAGATAAGCACTTCAGAAGGCCAAAATCTCAACTTCACAAAACCAGCCAACTTTCGATACTGGATTTACCCTAATGCTTATTTCAGTGAGAAAAGCACTTCAGAAGACCAAAAGCTCAACTTCACCAAACCACCCAAATTTCAATGCTGGGTTCACTGATGTGCTTATTTCAGTGAGATAAGCACTTCAGAAGACAAAAATCTAAACTTCACCAATCCACTCAACTTTCGATGCTGTGTTCACTGAAGTGCTTATTTCAGTGAGATAAGCACTTCAGAAGACCAAAATCTAAACTTCACCAATCCGCCCAACTTTCAATGCTGGGTTCTCTGAAGTGCTTATTACAGTCAGATAAGCACTTCAGAAGACCAAAATCTCAACATCACAAAACCACTCAAATTTCGATGCTGGGTTCACTGAAGTGCTTATTTCAGTGAGATAAGCACTTCAGAAGACCAAAATCTAAACTTCACCAAACCATCCAACTTTCAATGCTGGGTTGACTGAAATGCTTCTTTCAGTCAGATAAGCACTTCAGAAGAACAAAATATCAAAATCTCAAAACAACTCAACTTTCGTTGCTGGTTTCACTGAAGTGCTTATTTCAGTGAGATAATCACTTCAGAAGACCGAAATCTCTACATCACCAAACGACTCAAATTTCGATGCTGGGTTCACTGAAGTGCTTATTTCAGTGAGATAAGCACTTCAGAAGACCAAAATCTCAACTTCACCAAACCACCCAACTTTCAATGCTGGGTTCCCTGAAGTGCTTATTTCAGTGAGATAAGTACTTCACTACGCCAAAATCTCAACCTCACCAAGCGACTCAACTTTTGATACTGGTTTCACTGAAATGCTTCTTCAGAAGGCCAAAATCTCAACTTCAGAAAACCAGCCAACTTTCGATACTGGATTTACCCAAATGCTTATTTCAGTGATATAAGCACTTCAGAAGACCAAAATCTAAACTTAACCAATCAACCCAACTTTCAATGCTGGGTTCACTGAAGTGCTTACTTCAGTGAGATAAGCACGTCAGAAGACCAAAATCTAAACTTCACCAAACCACCCAACTTTCAATGCTGGGTTCACTGAAGTGTTTATTTCAGTGAGATAAGCACTTCAGAAGACCAAAATCTCAACATCAACAAACCACTCAAATTTCGATGCTGGGTTCACTGAAGTGCTTATTTCAGTGAGATAAGCACTTCAGAAGACCAAAATCTAAACTTCACCAAACCATCCAACTTTCAATGCTGGGTTCACTGAAATGCTTCTTTCAGTCAGATAAGCACTTCAGAAGACCAAAATCTAAACTTCACCAAACCACCCAACTTTCAATGCTGGGTTCACTGACGTGCTTATTTCAGTGAGATAAGCACTTCAGAAGACCAAGATCTAAACTTCACCAAACCACCCAACTTTCAATGCTGGGTTCACTGAAGTGCTTATTTCAGTGAGATAAGCACTTCAGAAGACCAAAATCTCAACATCACAAAACCACTCAAATTTCGATGCTGGGTTCACTGAAGTGCTTATTTCAGTGAGATAAGCACTTCAGAAGTTCAAAATCTAAACATCTCAAAACCACTCAACTTTCAATGCTGGGTTCACTGAAGTGCTTATTTCAGAGAGATAAGCACTTCAGAAGACCAAAATCTAAACTTCACCGAACCACCCAACTTTCAATGCTGGGTTCACTGACGTGCTTATTTCAGTGAGATAAGCACTTCAGAAGACCAAAATCTGAACATCACAAAACCACTCAAATTTCGATGCTGGGTTCACTGAAGTGATTATTTCATTGAGATAAGCACTTCACTTCGCCAAAATCCCAACCTCACCAAGCGACTCAACTTTTGATGCTGGTTCCACTGAATTGCTTATTTCATTGAGATAAGCACTTCAGTAGGCCAAAATCTAAACTTCACTAAACGACTCATCTTTTGATGCTGATTTCACTGAAATGCTTCTTTCAGTGAGATATGCACATCAGAAGGCCAAAATCTCAACTTCACCAAACCACCCAACTTTCGATCCAGGATATACCCAAAGGCTAATTTCAGTGAGATAAGCACTTCAGAAGACAAAAATCTAAACTTCACCAAACCACTCAACTTTCGATGCTGGGATCACTGAAGTGCTTATTTCAGTGAGATAAGCACTTCAGAATGCCAAAATCCCAACCTCACCAAACGACTCAACTTTTGATACTGGTTTCACTGAAAAGCTTCTTTCATTCAGATAAGCACTTCAGAAGGCCAAAATCTCAACTTCACAAAACCAGCCAACTTTCGATACTGGATTTACCCTAATGCTTATTTCAGTGAGAAAAGCACTTCAGAAGACCAAAAGCTCAACTTCACCAAACCACCCAAATTTCAATGCTGGGTTCACTGATGTGCTTATTTCAGTGAGATAAGCACTTCAGAAGACAAAAATCTAAACTTCACCAATCCACTCAACTTTCGATGCTGTGTTCACTGAAGTGCTTATTTCAGTGAGATAAGCACTTCAGAAGACCAAAATCTAAACTTCACCAATCCGCCCAACTTTCAATGCTGGGTTCTCTGAAGTGCTTATTACAGTCAGATAAGCACTTCAGAAGACCAAAATCTCAACATCACAAAACCACTCAAATTTCGATGCTGGGTTCACTGAAGTGCTTATTTCAGTGAGATAAGCACTTCAGAAGACCAAAATCTAAACTTCACCAAACCATCCAACTTTCAATGCTGGGTTGACTGAAATGCTTCTTTCAGTCAGATAAGCACTTCAGAAGAACAAAATATCAAAATCTCAAAACCACTCAACTTTCGTTGCTGGTTTCACTGAAGTGCTTATTTCAGTGAGATAATCACTTCAGAAGAC
Source organism: Stegostoma tigrinum (assembly GCF_030684315.1). Classification (NCBI taxonomy): domain Eukaryota; kingdom Metazoa; phylum Chordata; class Chondrichthyes; order Orectolobiformes; family Stegostomatidae; genus Stegostoma; species Stegostoma tigrinum. The sequence continues at coordinate 503,583 of NW_026728080.1, forward strand.
CGAAATCTCTAGATCACCAAACGACTCAAATTTCGATGCTGGGTTCACTGAAGTGCTTATTTCAGTGAGATAAGCACTTCAGAAGACCAAAATCTCAACTTCACCAAACCACCCAACTTTCAATGCTGGGTTCCCTGAAGTGCTTATTTCAGTGAGATAAGTACTTCACTACGCCAAAATCTCAACCTCACCAAGCGACTCAACTTTTGATACTGGTTTCACTGAAATGCTTCTTCAGAAGGCCAAAATCTCAACTTCAGTAAACCAGCCAACTTTCGATACTGGATTTACCCAAATGCTTATTTCAGTGATATAAGCACTTCAGAAGACCAAAATCTAAACTTAACCAATCAACCCAACTTTCAATGCTGGGTTCACTGAAGTGCTTACTTCAGTGAGATAAGCACGTCAGAAGACCAAAATCTAAACTACACCAAACCACCCAACTTTCAATGCTGGGTTCACTGAAGTGCTTATTACAGTGAGATAAGCACTTCAGAAGACCAAAATCTCAACATCTCAAAACCACTCAACTTTCGATGCTGTGTTCACTGAAGTGCTTATTTCAGTGAGATAAGCACTTCAGAAGACCAAAATCTAAACTTCACCAAACCACCAAACTTTCAATGCTGGGTTCACTGACGTGCTTATTTCAGTGAGATAAGCACTTCAGAAGACCAAAATCTCAACATCACAAAACCACTCAAATTTCGATGCTGGGTTCACTGAAGTGCTTATTTCATTGAGATAAGCACTTCACTTCGCCATAATCCCAACCTCACCAAGCGACTCAACTTTTGATGCTGGTTCCACTGAATTGCTTATTTCAGTGAGATAAGCACTTCAGTCGGCCAAAATCTAAACTTCACTAAAAGACTCATCTTTTGATGCTGATTTCACTGAAATGCTTCTATCAGTGAGATATGCACATCAGAAAGCCAAAGTCTCAACTTCACCAAACCACCCAACTTTCGATCCAAGATATACCCAAAGGCTAATTTCAGTGAGATAAGCACTTCAGAAGACCAAAATCTAAACTTCACCAATCCGCCCAACTATCAATGCTGGGTTCTCTGAAGTGCTTATTTCAGTGAGATAAGCACTTCAGAAGACCAAAATCTAAACTTCACCAAACCATCCAACTTTCAATGCTGGGTGCACTGAAATGCTTCTTTCAGTCAGATAAGCACTTCAGAAGAACAAAATCTCAACATCTCAAAACCACTCAACTTTCGATGCTGGGTTCACTGAAGTGTTTATTTCAGTGAGATAAGCACTTCAGAAGACCAAAATCTCAACATCAACAAACCACTCAAATTTCGATGCTGGGTTCACTGAAGTGCTTATTTCAGTGAGATAAGCACTTCAGAAGACCAAAATCTAAACTTCACCAAACCATCCAACTTTCAATGCTGGGTTCACTGAAATGCTTCTTTCAGTCAGATAAGCACTTCAGAAGACCAAAATCTAAACTTCACCAAACCACCCAACTTTCAATGCTGGGTTCACTGACGTGCTTATTTCAGTGAGATAAGCACTTCAGAAGACCAAGATCTAAACTTCACCAAACCACCCAACTTTCAATGCTGGGTTCACTGAAGTGCTTATTTCAGTGAGATAAGCACTTCAGAAGACCAAAATCTCAACATCACAAAACCACTCAAATTTCGATGCTGGGTTCACTGAAGTGCTTATTTCAGTGAGATAAGCACTTCAGAAGTTCAAAATCTAAACATCTCAAAACCACTCAACTTTCAATGCTGGGTTCACTGAAGTGCTTATTTCAGAGAGATAAGCACTTCAGAAGACCAAAATCTAAACTTCACCGAACCACCCAACTTTCAATGCTGGGTTCACTGACGTGCTTATTTCAGTGAGATAAGCACTTCAGAAGACCAAAATCTGAACATCACAAAACCACTCAAATTTCGATGCTGGGTTCACTGAAGTGATTATTTCATTGAGATAAGCACTTCACTTCGCCAAAATCCCAACCTCACCAAGCGACTCAACTTTTGATGCTGGTTCCACTGAATTGCTTATTTCATTGAGATAAGCACTTCAGTAGGCCAAAATCTAAACTTCACTAAACGACTCATCTTTTGATGCTGATTTCACTGAAATGCTTCTTTCAGTGAGATATGCACATCAGAAGGCCAAAATCTCAACTTCACCAAACCACCCAACTTTCGATCCAGGATATACCCGAAGGCTTATTTCAGTGAGATAAGCTCTTCAGACGACAAAAATCTAAACTTCACCGAACCATCCAACTTTAAATGCTGGGTTCACTGAAATGCTTCTTTCAGTCAGATAAGCACTTCAGAAGAACAAAATCTCAACATCTCAAAACCACTCAACTTTCGATGCTGGGTTCACTGAAGTGTTTATTTCAGTGAGATAAGCACTTCAAGAAGACCAAAATCTCAACATCAACAAACCACTCAAATTTCGTTGCTGGGTTCAATGAAGTGCTTATTTCAGTGAGATAAGCACTTCAGAAGACCAAAATCTCAACTTCACCAAACCACCCAACTTTCAATGCTGGGTTCACTGAAGTGCTTATTTCAGTGAGATAAGTACTTCACTACGCCAAAATCCCAACCTCACCAAGCGACTCAACTTTTGATGCTGGTTCCACTGAATTGCTTATTTCAGTGAGATAAGCACTTCAGTAGGCCAAAATCTAAACTTCACTAAACGACACAACTTTTGATGCTGATTTCACTGAAATGCTTCTTTCAGTGAGATATGCACATCAGAAGTCCAAAATCTCAACTTCACCAAACCACCCAACTTTCGATCCAGGATATACCCAAAGGCTAATTTCAGTGAGATAAGCACTTCAGAAGACAAAAATCTAAACTTCACCAAACCACTCAACTTTCGATGCTGGGATCACTGAAGTGCTTATTTCAGTGAGATAAGCACTTCAGAATGCCAAAATCCCAACCTCACCAAACGACTCAACTTTTGATACTGGTTTCACAGAAATGCTTCTTTCAGTCAGATAAGCACTTCAGAAGGCCAAAATCTCAACTTCACAAAACCAGCCAACTTTCGATACTGGATTTACCCAAATGCTTATTTCAGTGAGATAAGCACTTCAGAAGACCAAAATCTAAACTTCACCAAACCACCCAACTTTCAATGCTGGGTTCACTGACGTGCTTATTTCAGTGAGATAAGCACTTCAGAAGACCAAAATCTAAACTTCACCAATCCGCCCAACTATCAATGCTGGGTTCTCTGAAGTGCTTATTTCAGTGAGATAAGCACTTCAGAAGACCAAAATCTCAACATCACAAAACCACTCAAATTTCGACGCTGGGTTCACTGAAGTGCTTATTTCAGTGAGATAAGCACTTCAGAAGACCAAAATCTCAACTTCTCAAAACCAATCAACTTTCAATGCTGTGTTCACTGAAGTGCTTATTTCAGTGAGATAAGCACTTCAGAAGACCAAAATCTAAACTTCACCAATCCGCCCAACTTTCAATGCTGGGTTCACTGACGTGCTTATTTCAGTGAGATAAGCACTTCAGAAGACCAAGATCTAAACTTCACCAAACCACCCAACTTTCAATGCTGGGTTCACTGAAGTGCTTATTTCAGTGAGATAAGCACTTCAGAAGACCAAAATCTCAACATCACCAAACCACTCAAATTTCGATGCTGGGTTCACTGAAGTGCTTATTTCAGTGAGATAAGCACTTCAGAAGTTCAAAATCTAAACATCTCAAAACCACTCAACTTTCAATGCTGGGTTCACTGAAGTGCTTATTTCAGAGAGATAAGCACTTCAGAAGACCAAAATCTAAACTTCACCGAACCACCCAACTTTCAATGCTGGGTTCACTGACGTGCTTATTTCAGTGAGATAAGCACTTCAGAAGACCAAAATCTGAACATCACAAAACCACTCAAATTTCGATGCTGGGTTCACTGAAGTGATTATTTCATTGAGATAAGCACTTCACTTCGCCAAAATCCCAACCTCACCAAGCGACTCAACTTTTGATGCTGGTTCCACTGAATTGCTTATTTCATTGAGATAAGCACTTCAGTAGGCCAAAATCTAAACTTCACTAAACGACTCAACTTTTGATGCTGATTTCACTGAAATGCTTCTTTCAGTGAGATATGCACATCAGAAGTCCAAAATCTCAACTTCACCAAACCACCCAACTTTCGATCCAGGATATACCCAAAGGCTAATTTCAGTGAGATAAGCACTTCAGAAGACAAAAATCTAAACTTCACCAAACCACTCAACTTTCGATGCTGGGATCACTGAAGTGCTTATTTCAGTGAGATAAGCACTTCAGAATGCCAAAATCCCAACCTCACCAAACGACTCAACTTTTGATACTGGTTTCACAGAAATGCTTCTTTCAGTCAGATAAGCACTTCAGAAGGCCAAAATCTCAACTTCACAAAACCAGCCAACTTTCGATACTGGATTTACCCAAATGCTTATTTCAGTGAGATAAGCACTTCAGAAGACCAAAATCTAAACTTCACCAAACCACCCAACTTTCAATGCTGGGTTCACTGACGTGCTTATTTCAGTGAGATAAGCACTCCAGAAGTTCAAAATCTAAACATCTCAAAACCACTCAACTTTCAATGCTGGGTTCACTGAAGTGCTTATTTCAGTGAGATATGCACATCAGAAGGCCAAAATCTCAACTTCACCAAACCACCCAACTTTCGATCCAGGCTATACCCAAAGGCTAATTTCAGTGAGATAAGCACTTCAGAAGACAAAAATCTAAACTTCACCAAACCACTCAACTTTCGATGCTGGGATCACTGAAGTGCTTATTTCAGTGAGATAAGCACTTCAGAATGCCAAAATCCCAACCTCACCAAACGACTCAACTTTTGATACTGGTTTCACTGAAAAGCTTCTTTCATTCAGATAAGCACTTCAGAAGGCCAAAATCTCAACTTCACAAAACCAGCCAACTTTCGATACTGGATTTACCCTAATGCTTATTTCAGTGAGAAAAGCACTTCAGAAGACCAAAAGCTCAACTTCACCAAACCACCCAAATTTCAATGCTGGGTTCACTGATGTGCTTATTTCAGTGAGATAAGCACTTCAGAAGACAAAAATCTAAACTTCACCAATCCACTCAACTTTCGATGCTGTGTTCACTGAAGTGCTTATTTCAGTGAGATAAGCACTTCAGAAGACCAAAATCTCAACATCACAAAACCACTCAAATTTCGATGCTGGGTTCACTGAAGTGCTTATTTCAGTGAGATAAGCACTTCAGAAGTTCAAAATCTAAACATCTCAAAACCACTCAACTTTCAATGCTGGGTTCACTGAAGTGCTTATTTCAGAGAGATAAGCACTTCAGAAGACCAAAATCTAAACTTCACCGAACCACCCAACTTTCAATGCTGGGTTCACTGACGTGCTTATTTCAGTGAGATAAGCACTTCAGAAGACCAAAATCTGAACATCACAAAACCACTCAAATTTCGATGCTGGGTTCACTGAAGTGATTATTTCATTGAGATAAGCACTTCACTTCGCCAAAATCCCAACCTCACCAAGCGACTCAACTTTTGATGCTGGTTCCACTGAATTGCTTATTTCATTGAGATAAGCACTTCAGTAGGCCAAAATCTAAACTTCACTAAACGACTCATCTTTTGATGCTGATTTCACTGAAATGCTTCTTTCAGTGAGATATGCACATCAGAAGGCCAAAATCTCAACTTCACCAAACCACCCAACTTTCGATCCAGGATATACCCAAAGGCTAATTTCAGTGAGATAAGCACTTCAGAAGACAAAAATCTAAACTTCACCAAACCACTCAACTTTCGATGCTGGGATCACTGAAGTGCTTATTTCAGTGAGATAAGCACTTCAGAATGCCAAAATCCCAACCTCACCAAACGACTCAACTTTTGATACTGGTTTCACTGAAAAGCTTCTTTCATTCAGATAAGCACTTCAGAAGGCCAAAATCTCAACTTCACAAAACCAGCCAACTTTCGATACTGGATTTACCCTAATGCTTATTTCAGTGAGAAAAGCACTTCAGAAGACCAAAAGCTCAACTTCACCAAACCACCCAAATTTCAATGCTGGGTTCACTGATGTGCTTATTTCAGTGAGATAAGCACTTCAGAAGACAAAAATCTAAACTTCACCAATCCACTCAACTTTCGATGCTGTGTTCACTGAAGTGCTTATTTCAGTGAGATAAGCACTTCAGAAGACCAAAATCTAAACTTCACCAATCCGCCCAACTTTCAATGCTGGGTTCTCTGAAGTGCTTATTACAGTCAGATAAGCACTTCAGAAGACCAAAATCTCAACATCACAAAACCACTCAAATTTCGATGCTGGGTTCACTGAAGTGCTTATTTCAGTGAGATAAGCACTTCAGAAGACCAAAATCTAAACTTCACCAAACCATCCAACTTTCAATGCTGGGTTGACTGAAATGCTTCTTTCAGTCAGATAAGCACTTCAGAAGAACAAAATATCAAAATCTCAAAACCACTCAACTTTCGTTGCTGGTTTCACTGAAGTGCTTATTTCAGTGAGATAATCACTTCAGAAGACCGAAATCTCTAGATCACCAAACGACTCAAATTTCGATGCTGGGTTCACTGAAGTGCTTATTTCAGTGAGATAAGCACTTCAGAAGACCAAAATCTCAACTTCACCAAACCACCCAACTTTCAATGCTGGGTTCCCTGAAGTGCTTATTTCAGTGAGATAAGTACTTCACTACGCCAAAATCTCAACCTCACCAAGCGACTCAACTTTTGATACTGGTTTCACTGAAATGCTTCTTCAGAAGGCCAAAATCTCAACTTCAGTAAACCAGCCAACTTTCGATACTGGATTTACCCAAATGCTTATTTCAGTGATATAAGCACTTCAGAAGACCAAAATCTAAACTTAACCAATCAACCCAACTTTCAATGCTGGGTTCACTGAAGTGCTTACTTCAGTGAGATAAGCACGTCAGAAGACCAAAATCTAAACTACACCAAACCACCCAACTTTCAATGCTGGGTTCACTGAAGTGCTTATTACAGTGAGATAAGCACTTCAGAAGACCAAAATCTCAACATCTCAAAACCACTCAACTTTCGATGCTGTGTTCACTGAAGTGCTTATTTCAGTGAGATAAGCACTTCAGAAGACCAAAATCTAAACTTCACCAAACCACCAAACTTTCAATGCTGGGTTCACTGACGTGCTTATTTCAGTGAGATAAGCACTTCAGAAGACCAAAATCTCAACATCACAAAACCACTCAAATTTCGATGCTGGGTTCACTGAAGTGCTTATTTCATTGAGATAAGCACTTCACTTCGCCATAATCCCAACCTCACCAAGCGACTCAACTTTTGATGCTGGTTCCACTGAATTGCTTATTTCAGTGAGATAAGCACTTCAGTCGGCCAAAATCTAAACTTCACTAAAAGACTCATCTTTTGATGCTGATTTCACTGAAATGCTTCTATCAGTGAGATATGCACATCAGAAAGCCAAAGTCTCAACTTCACCAAACCACCCAACTTTCGATCCAAGATATACCCAAAGGCTAATTTCAGTGAGATAAGCACTTCAGAAGACCAAAATCTAAACTTCACCAATCCGCCCAACTATCAATGCTGGGTTCTCTGAAGTGCTTATTTCAGTGAGATAAGCACTTCAGAAGACCAAAATCTAAACTTCACCAAACCATCCAACTTTCAATGCTGGGTGCACTGAAATGCTTCTTTCAGTCAGATAAGCACTTCAGAAGAACAAAATCTCAACATCTCAAAACCACTCAACTTTCGATGCTGGGTTCACTGAAGTGTTTATTTCAGTGAGATAAGCACTTCAGAAGACCAAAATCTCAACATCAACAAACCACTCAAATTTCGATGCTGGGTTCACTGAAGTGCTTATTTCAGTGAGATAAGCACTTCAGAAGACCAAAATCTAAACTTCACCAAACCATCCAACTTTCAATGCTGGGTTCACTGAAATGCTTCTTTCAGTCAGATAAGCACTTCAGAAGACCAAAATCTAAACTTCACCAAACCACCCAACTTTCAATGCTGGGTTCACTGACGTGCTTATTTCAGTGAGATAAGCACTTCAGAAGACCAAGATCTAAACTTCACCAAACCACCCAACTTTCAATGCTGGGTTCACTGAAGTGCTTATTTCAGTGAGATAAGCACTTCAGAAGACCAAAATCTCAACATCACAAAACCACTCAAATTTCGATGCTGGGTTCACTGAAGTGCTTATTTCAGTGAGATAAGCACTTCAGAAGTTCAAAATCTAAACATCTCAAAACCACTCAACTTTCAATGCTGGGTTCACTGAAGTGCTTATTTCAGAGAGATAAGCACTTCAGAAGACCAAAATCTAAACTTCACCGAACCACCCAACTTTCAATGCTGGGTTCACTGACGTGCTTATTTCAGTGAGATAAGCACTTCAGAAGACCAAAATCTGAACATCACAAAACCACTCAAATTTCGATGCTGGGTTCACTGAAGTGATTATTTCATTGAGATAAGCACTTCACTTCGCCAAAATCCCAACCTCACCAAGCGACTCAACTTTTGATGCTGGTTCCACTGAATTGCTTATTTCATTGAGATAAGCACTTCAGTAGGCCAAAATCTAAACTTCACTAAACGACTCATCTTTTGATGCTGATTTCACTGAAATGCTTCTTTCAGTGAGATATGCACATCAGAAGGCCAAAATCTCAACTTCACCAAACCACCCAACTTTCGATCCAGGATATACCCGAAGGCTTATTTCAGTGAGATAAGCTCTTCAGACGACAAAAATCTAAACTTCACCGAACCATCCAACTTTAAATGCTGGGTTCACTGAAATGCTTCTTTCAGTCAGATAAGCACTTCAGAAGAACAAAATCTCAACATCTCAAAACCACTCAACTTTCGATGCTGGGTTCACTGAAGTGTTTATTTCAGTGAGATAAGCACTTCAAGAAGACCAAAATCTCAACATCAACAAACCACTCAAATTTCGTTGCTGGGTTCAATGAAGTGCTTATTTCAGTGAGATAAGCACTTCAGAAGACCAAAATCTCAACTTCACCAAACCACCCAACTTTCAATGCTGGGTTCACTGAAGTGCTTATTTCAGTGAGATAAGTACTTCACTACGCCAAAATCCCAACCTCACCAAGCGACTCAACTTTTGATGCTGGTTCCACTGAATTGCTTATTTCAGTGAGATAAGCACTTCAGTAGGCCAAAATCTAAACTTCACTAAACGACACAACTTTTGATGCTGATTTCACTGAAATGCTTCTTTCAGTGAGATATGCACATCAGAAGTCCAAAATCTCAACTTCACCAAACCACCCAACTTTCGATCCAGGATATACCCAAAGGCTAATTTCAGTGAGATAAGCACTTCAGAAGACAAAAATCTAAACTTCACCAAACCACTCAACTTTCGATGCTGGGATCACTGAAGTGCTTATTTCAGTGAGATAAGCACTTCAGAATGCCAAAATCCCAACCTCACCAAACGACTCAACTTTTGATACTGGTTTCACAGAAATGCTTCTTTCAGTCAGATAAGCACTTCAGAAGGCCAAAATCTCAACTTCACAAAACCAGCCAACTTTCGATACTGGATTTACCCAAATGCTTATTTCAGTGAGATAAGCACTTCAGAAGACCAAAATCTAAACTTCACCAAACCACCCAACTTTCAATGCTGGGTTCACTGACGTGCTTATTTCAGTGAGATAAGCACTTCAGAAGACCAAAATCTAAACTTCACCAATCCGCCCAACTATCAATGCTGGGTTCTCTGAAGTGCTTATTTCAGTGAGATAAGCACTTCAGAAGACCAAAATCTCAACATCACAAAACCACTCAAATTTCGACGCTGGGTTCACTGAAGTGCTTATTTCAGTGAGATAAGCACTTCAGAAGACCAAAATCTCAACTTCTCAAAACCAATCAACTTTCAATGCTGTGTTCACTGAAGTGCTTATTTCAGTGAGATAAGCACTTCAGAAGACCAAAATCTAAACTTCACCAATCCGCCCAACTTTCAATGCTGGGTTCACTGACGTGCTTATTTCAGTGAGATAAGCACTTCAGAAGACCAAGATCTAAACTTCACCAAACCACCCAACTTTCAATGCTGGGTTCACTGAAGTGCTTATTTCAGTGAGATAAGCACTTCAGAAGACCAAAATCTCAACATCACCAAACCACTCAAATTTCGATGCTGGGTTCACTGAAGTGCTTATTTCAGTGAGATAAGCACTTCAGAAGTTCAAAATCTAAACATCTCAAAACCACTCAACTTTCAATGCTGGGTTCACTGAAGTGCTTATTTCAGAGAGATAAGCACTTCAGAAGACCAAAATCTAAACTTCACCGAACCACCCAACTTTCAATGCTGGGTTCACTGACGTGCTTATTTCAGTGAGATAAGCACTTCAGAAGACCAAAATCTGAACATCACAAAACCACTCAAATTTCGATGCTGGGTTCACTGAAGTGATTATTTCATTGAGATAAGCACTTCACTTCGCCAAAATCCCAACCTCACCAAGCGACTCAACTTTTGATGCTGGTTCCACTGAATTGCTTATTTCATTGAGATAAGCACTTCAGTAGGCCAAAATCTAAACTTCACTAAACGACTCAACTTTTGATGCTGATTTCACTGAAATGCTTCTTTCAGTGAGATATGCACATCAGAAGTCCAAAATCTCAACTTCACCAAACCACCCAACTTTCGATCCAGGATATACCCAAAGGCTAATTTCAGTGAGATAAGCACTTCAGAAGACAAAAATCTAAACTTCACCAAACCACTCAACTTTCGATGCTGGGATCACTGAAGTGCTTATTTCAGTGAGATAAGCACTTCAGAATGCCAAAATCCCAACCTCACCAAACGACTCAACTTTTGATACTGGTTTCACAGAAATGCTTCTTTCAGTCAGATAAGCACTTCAGAAGGCCAAAATCTCAACTTCACAAAACCAGCCAACTTTCGATACTGGATTTACCCAAATGCTTATTTCAGTGAGATAAGCACTTCAGAAGACCAAAATCTAAACTTCACCAAACCACCCAACTTTCAATGCTGGGTTCACTGACGTGCTTATTTCAGTGAGATAAGCACTCCAGAAGTTCAAAATCTAAACATCTCAAAACCACTCAACTTTCAATGCTGGGTTCACTGAAGTGCTTATTTCAGTGAGATATGCACATCAGAAGGCCAAAATCTCAACTTCACCAAACCACCCAACTTTCGATCCAGGCTATACCCAAAGGCTAATTTCAGTGAGATAAGCACTTCAGAAGACAAAAATCTAAACTTCACCAAACCACTCAACTTTCGATGCTGGGATCACTGAAGTGCTTATTTCAGTGAGATAAGCACTTCAGAATGCCAAAATCCCAACCTCACCAAACGACTCAACTTTTGATACTGGTTTCACTGAAAAGCTTCTTTCATTCAGATAAGCACTTCAGAAGGCCAAAATCTCAACTTCACAAAACCAGCCAACTTTCGATACTGGATTTACCCTAATGCTTATTTCAGTGAGAAAAGCACTTCAGAAGACCAAAAGCTCAACTTCACCAAACCACCCAAATTTCAATGCTGGGTTCACTGATGTGCTTATTTCAGTGAGATAAGCACTTCAGAAGACAAAAATCTAAACTTCACCAATCCACTCAACTTTCGATGCTGTGTTCACTGAAGTGCTTATTTCAGTGAGATAAGCACTTCAGAAGACCAAAATCTAAACTTCACCAATCCGCCCAACTTTCAATGCTGGGTTCTCTGAAGTGCTTATTTCAGTCAGATAAGCACTTCAGAAGACCAAAATCTCAACATCACAAAACCACTCAAATTTCGATGCTGGGTTCACTGAAGTGCTTATTTCAGTGAGATAAGCACTTCAGAAGACCAAAATCTAAACTTCACCAAACCATCCAACTTTCAATGCTGGGTTGACTGAAATGCTTCTTTCAGTCAGATAAGCACTTCAGAAGAACAAAATATCAAAATCTCAAAACCACTCAACTTTCGTTGCTGGTTTCACTGAAGTGCTTATTTCAGTGAGATAATCACTTCAGAAGACCGAAATCTCTACATCACCAAACCATCCAACTTTCAATGCTGGGTTCACTGACGTGCTTATTTCAGTGAGATAAGCACTTCAGAAGACCAAAATCTCAACATCACAAAACCACTCAAATTTCGATGCTGGGTTCACTGAAGTGCTTATTTCATTGAGATAAGCACTTCACTTCGCCATAATCCCAACCTCACCAAGCGACTCAACTTTTGATGCTGGTTCCACTGAATTGCTTATTTCAGTGAGATAAGCACTTCAGTCGGCCAAAATCTAAACTACACTAAACGACTCATCTTTTGATGCTGATTTCACTGAAATGCTTCTATCAGTGAGATATGCACATCAGAAAGCCAAAGTCTCAACTTCACCAAACCACCCAACTTTCGATCCAAGATATACCCAAAGGCTAATTTCAGTGAGATAAGCACTTCAGAAGACCAAAATCTAAACTTCACCAATCCGCCCAACTATCAATGCTGGGTTCTCTGAAGTGCTTATTTCAGTGAGATAAGCACTTCAGAAGACCAAAATCTCAACATCACAAAACCACTCAAATTTCGATGCTGGGTTCACTGAAGTGCTTATTTCAGTGAGATAAGCACTTCAGAAGACCAAAATCTAAACTTCACCAAACCATCCAACTTTCAATGCTGGGTGCACTGAAATGCTTCTTTCAGTCAGATAAGCACTTCAGAAGAACAAAATCTCAACATCTCAAAACCACTCAACTTTCGATGCTTGGTTCACTGAAGTGTTTATTTCAGTGAGATAAGCACTTCAGAAGACCAAAATCTCAACATCAACAAACTACTCAAATTTCGATGCTGGGTTCACTGAAGTGCTTATTTCAGTGAGATAAGCACTTCAGAAGACCAAAATCTAAACTTCACCAAACCACCCAACTTTCAATGCTGGGTTCACTGAAGTGCTTATTTCAGTGAGATAAGCACTTCAGAAGACCAAAATCTCAACATCACAAAACCACTCAAATTTCGATGCTGGGTTCACTGAAGTGCTTATTTCAGTGAGATAAGCACTTCAGAAGTTCAAAATCTAAACATCTCAAAACCACTCAACTTTCAATGCTGGGTTCACTGAAGTGCTTATTTCAGAGAGATAAGCACTTCAGAAGACCAAAATCTAAACTTCACCGAACCACCCAACTTTCAATGCTGGGTTCACTGACGTGCTTATTTCAGTGAGATAAGCACTTCAGAAGACCAAAATCTGAACATCACAAAACCACTCAAATTTCGATGCTGGGTTCACTGAAGTGATTATTTCATTGAGATAAGCACTTCACTTCGCCAAAATCCCAACCTCACCAAGCGACTCAACTTTTGATGCTGGTTCCACTGAATTGCTTATTTCATTGAGATAAGCACTTCAGTAGGCCAAAATCTAAACTTCACTAAACGACTCATCTTTTGATGCTGATTTCACTGAAATGCTTCTTTCAGTGAGATATGCACATCAGAAGGCCAAAATCTCAACTTCACCAAACCACCCAACTTTCGATCCAGGATATACCCGAAGGCTTATTTCAGTGAGATAAGCTCTTCAGACGACAAAAATCTAAACTTCACCGAACCATCCAACTTTAAATGCTGGGTTCACTGAAATGCTTCTTTCAGTCAGATAAGCACTTCAGAAGAACAAAATCTCAACATCTCAAAACCACTCAACTTTCGATGCTGGGTTCACTGAAGTGTTTATTTCAGTGAGATAAGCACTTCAAGAAGACCAAAATCTCAACATCAACAAACCACTCAAATTTCGTTGCTGGGTTCAATGAAGTGCTTATTTCAGTGAGATAAGCACTTCAGAAGACCAAAATCTCAACTTCACCAAACCACCCAACTTTCAATGCTGGGTTCACTGAAGTGCTTATTTCAGTGAGATAAGTACTTCACTACGCCAAAATCCCAACCTCACCAAGCGACTCAACTTTTGATGCTGGTTCCACTGAATTGCTTATTTCAGTGAGATAAGCACTTCAGTAGGCCAAAATCTAAACTTCACTAAACGACTCAACTTTTGATACTGGTTTCACTGAAATGCTTCTTTCAGTCAGATAAGCACATCAGAAGGCCAAAATCTCAACTTCACCAAACCACCCAACTTTCGATCCAGGATTTACACAAATGCTTATTTCAGTGAGATAAGCACTTCAGAAGACTAAAATCTTAACTTCACCAAAACACTCAACTTTCGATGCTGGGATCACTGAAGTTTTTATTTCAGTCAGATAAGCACTTCAGAAGACCAAAATCTCAACTTCACCAAACCACCCAACTTTCGATCCAGGATATACCCAAAGGCTAATTTCAGTGAGATAAGCACTTCAGAAGACAAAAATCTAAACTTCACCAAACCACTCAACTTTCGATGCTGGGATCACTGAAGTGCTTATTTCAGTGAGATAAGCACTTCAGAATGCCAAAATCCCAACCTCACCAAACGACTCAACTTTTGATACTGGTTTCACAGAAATGCTTCTTTCAGTCAGATAAGCACTTCAGAAGGCCAAAATCTCAACTTCACAAAACCAGCCAACTTTCGATACTGGATTTACCCAAATGCTTATTTCAGTGAGATAAGCACTTCAGAAGACCAAAATCTAAACTTCACCAAACCACCCAACTTTCAATGCTGGGTTCACTGACGTGCTTATTTCAGTGAGATAAGCACTTCAGAAGACCAAAATCTAAACTTCACCAATCCGCCCAACTATCAATGCTGGGTTCTCTGAAGTGCTTATTTCAGTGAGATAAGCACTTCAGAAGACCAAAATCTCAACATCACAAAACCACTCAAATTTCGACGCTGGGTTCACTGAAGTGCTTATTTCAGTGAGATAAGCACTTCAGAAGACCAAAATCTCAACTTCTCAAAACCAATCAACTTTCAATGCTGTGTTCACTGAAGTGCTTATTTCAGTGAGATAAGCACTTCAGAAGACCAAAATCTAAACTTCACCAATCCGCCCAACTTTCAATGCTGGGTTCACTGACGTGCTTATTTCAGTGAGATAAGCACTTCAGAAGACCAAGATCTAAACTTCACCAAACCACCCAACTTTCAATGCTGGGTTCACTGAAGTGCTTATTTCAGTGAGATAAGCACTTCAGAAGACCAAAATCTCAACATCACCAAACCACTCAAATTTCGATGCTGGGTTCACTGAAGTGCTTATTTCAGTGAGATAAGCACTTCAGAAGTTCAAAATCTAAACATCTCAAAACCACTCAACTTTCAATGCTGGGTTCACTGAAGTGCTTATTTCAGAGAGATAAGCACTTCAGAAGACCAAAATCTAAACTTCACCGAACCACCCAACTTTCAATGCTGGGTTCACTGACGTGCTTATTTCAGTGAGATAAGCACTTCAGAAGACCAAAATCTGAACATCACAAAACCACTCAAATTTCGATGCTGGGTTCACTGAAGTGATTATTTCATTGAGATAAGCACTTCACTTCGCCAAAATCCCAACCTCACCAAGCGACTCAACTTTTGATGCTGGTTCCACTGAATTGCTTATTTCATTGAGATAAGCACTTCAGTAGGCCAAAATCTAAACTTCACTAAACGACTCATCTTTTGATGCTGATTTCACTGAAATGCTTCTTTCAGTGAGATATGCACATCAGAAGGCCATAATCTCAACTTCACCAAACCACCCAACTTTCGATCCAGGCTATACCCAAAGGCTAATTTCAGTGAGATAAGCACTTCAGAAGACAAAAATCTAAACTTCACCAAACCACTCAACTTTCGATGCTGGGATCACTGAAGTGCTTATTTCAGTGAGATAAGCACTTCAGAATGCCAAAATCCCAACCTCACCAAACGACTCAACTTTTGATACTGGTTTCACTGAAAAGCTTCTTTCATTCAGATAAGCACTTCAGAAGGCCAAAATCTCAACTTCACAAAACCAGCCAACTTTCGATACTGGATTTACCCTAATGCTTATTTCAGTGAGAAAAGCACTTCAGAAGACCAAAAGCTCAACTTCACCAAACCACCCAAATTTCAATGCTGGGTTCACTGATGTGCTTATTTCAGTGAGATAAGCACTTCAGAAGACAAAAATCTAAACTTCACCAATCCACTCAACTTTCGATGCTGTGTTCACTGAAGTGCTTATTTCAGTGAGATAAGCACTTCAGAAGACCAAAATCTAAACTTCACCAATCCGCCCAACTTTCAATGCTGGGTTCTCTGAAGTGCTTATTTCAGTCAGATAAGCACTTCAGAAGACCAAAATCTCAACATCACAAAACCACTCAAATTTCGATGCTGGGTTCACTGAAGTGCTTATTTCAGTGAGATAAGCACTTCAGAAGACCAAAATCTAAACTTCACCAAACCATCCAACTTTCAATGCTGGGTTGACTGAAATGCTTCTTTCAGTCAGATAAGCACTTCAGAAGAACAAAATATCAAAATCTCAAAACCACTCAACTTTCGTTGCTGGTTTCACTGAAGTGCTTATTTCAGTGAGATAATCACTTCAGAAGACCGAAATCTCTACATCACCAAACCATCCAACTTTCAATGCTGGGTTCACTGACGTGCTTATTTCAGTGAGATAAGCACTTCAGAAGACCAAAATCTCAACATCACAAAACCACTCAAATTTCGATGCTGGGTTCACTGAAGTGCTTATTTCATTGAGATAAGCACTTCACTTCGCCATAATCCCAACCTCACCAAGCGACTCAACTTTTGATGCTGGTTCCACTGAATTGCTTATTTCAGTGAGATAAGCACTTCAGTCGGCCAAAATCTAAACTACACTAAACGACTCATCTTTTGATGCTGATTTCACTGAAATGCTTCTATCAGTGAGATATGCACATCAGAAAGCCAAAGTCTCAACTTCACCAAACCACCCAACTTTCGATCCAAGATATACCCAAAGGCTAATTTCAGTGAGATAAGCACTTCAGAAGACCAAAATCTAAACTTCACCAATCCGCCCAACTATCAATGCTGGGTTCTCTGAAGTGCTTATTTCAGTGAGATAAGCACTTCAGAAGACCAAAATCTCAA
The DNA here is from genome assembly GCF_030684315.1 of Stegostoma tigrinum. Lineage (NCBI taxonomy): Eukaryota > Metazoa > Chordata > Chondrichthyes > Orectolobiformes > Stegostomatidae > Stegostoma > Stegostoma tigrinum. The sequence goes on from NW_026728080.1 coordinate 520,787, forward strand.
CATCACAAAACCACTCAAATTTCGATGCTGGGTTCACTGAAGTGCTTATTTCAGTGAGATAAGCACTTCAGAAGACCAAAATCTAAACTTCACCAAACCATCCAACTTTCAATGCTGGGTGCACTGAAATGCTTCTTTCAGTCAGATAAGCACTTCAGAAGAACAAAATCTCAACATCTCAAAACCACTCAACTTTCGATGCTGGGTTCACTGAAGTGTTTATTTCAGTGAGATAAGCACTTCAGAAGACCAAAATCTCAACATCAACAAACCACTCAAATTTCGATGCTGGGTTCACTGAAGTGCTTATTTCAGTGAGATAAGCACTTCAGAAGACCAAAATCTAAACTTCACCAAACCATCCAACTTTCAATGCTGGGTTCACTGAAATGCTTCTTTCAGTCAGATAAGCACTTCAGAAGACCAAAATCTAAACTTCACCAAACCACCCAACTTTCAATGCTGGGTTCACTGACGTGCTTATTTCAGTGAGATAAGCACTTCAGAAGACCAAGATCTAAACTTCACCAAACCACCCAACTTTCAATGCTGGGTTCACTGAAGTGCTTATTTCAGTGAGATAAGCACTTCAGAAGACCAAAATCTCAACATCACAAAACCACTCAAATTTCGATGCTGGGTTCACTGAAGTGCTTATTTCAGTGAGATAAGCACTTCAGAAGTTCAAAATCTAAACATCTCAAAACCACTCAACTTTCAATGCTGGGTTCACTGAAGTGCTTATTTCAGAGAGATAAGCACTTCAGAAGACCAAAATCTAAACTTCACCGAACCACCCAACTTTCAATGCTGGGTTCACTGACGTGCTTATTTCAGTGAGATAAGCACTTCAGAAGACCAAAATCTGAACATCACAAAACCACTCAAATTTCGATGCTGGGTTCACTGAAGTGATTATTTCATTGAGATAAGCACTTCACTTCGCCAAAATCCCAACCTCACCAAGCGACTCAACTTTTGATGCTGGTTCCACTGAATTGCTTATTTCATTGAGATAAGCACTTCAGTAGGCCAAAATCTAAACTTCACTAAACGACTCATCTTTTGATGCTGATTTCACTGAAATGCTTCTTTCAGTGAGATATGCACATCAGAAGGCCAAAATCTCAACTTCACCAAACCACCCAACTTTCGATCCAGGATATACCCAAAGGCTAATTTCAGTGAGATAAGCACTTCAGAAGACAAAAATCTAAACTTCACCAAACCACTCAACTTTCGATGCTGGGATCACTGAAGTGCTTATTTCAGTGAGATAAGCACTTCAGAATGCCAAAATCCCAACCTCACCAAACGACTCAACTTTTGATACTGGTTTCACTGAAAAGCTTCTTTCATTCAGATAAGCACTTCAGAAGGCCAAAATCTCAACTTCACAAAACCAGCCAACTTTCGATACTGGATTTACCCTAATGCTTATTTCAGTGAGAAAAGCACTTCAGAAGACCAAAAGCTCAACTTCACCAAACCACCCAAATTTCAATGCTGGGTTCACTGATGTGCTTATTTCAGTGAGATAAGCACTTCAGAAGACAAAAATCTAAACTTCACCAATCCACTCAACTTTCGATGCTGTGTTCACTGAAGTGCTTATTTCAGTGAGATAAGCACTTCAGAAGACCAAAATCTAAACTTCACCAATCCGCCCAACTTTCAATGCTGGGTTCTCTGAAGTGCTTATTACAGTCAGATAAGCACTTCAGAAGACCAAAATCTCAACATCACAAAACCACTCAAATTTCGATGCTGGGTTCACTGAAGTGCTTATTTCAGTGAGATAAGCACTTCAGAAGACCAAAATCTAAACTTCACCAAACCATCCAACTTTCAATGCTGGGTTGACTGAAATGCTTCTTTCAGTCAGATAAGCACTTCAGAAGAACAAAATATCAAAATCTCAAAACAACTCAACTTTCGTTGCTGGTTTCACTGAAGTGCTTATTTCAGTGAGATAATCACTTCAGAAGACCGAAATCTCTACATCACCAAACGACTCAAATTTCGATGCTGGGTTCACTGAAGTGCTTATTTCAGTGAGATAAGCACTTCAGAAGACCAAAATCTCAACTTCACCAAACCACCCAACTTTCAATGCTGGGTTCCCTGAAGTGCTTATTTCAGTGAGATAAGTACTTCACTACGCCAAAATCTCAACCTCACCAAGCGACTCAACTTTTGATACTGGTTTCACTGAAATGCTTCTTCAGAAGGCCAAAATCTCAACTTCAGAAAACCAGCCAATTTTCGATACTGGATTTACCCAAATGCTTATTTCAGTGATATAAGCACTTCAGAAGACCAAAATCTAAACTTAACCAATCAACCCAACTTTCAATGCTGGGTTCACTGAAGTGCTTACTTCAGTGAGATAAGCACGTCAGAAGACCAAAATCTAAACTTCACCAAACCACCCAACTTTCAATGCTGGGTTCACTGAAGTGTTTATTTCAGTGAGATAAGCACTTCAGAAGACCAAAATCTCAACATCAACAAACCACTCAAATTTCGATGCTGGGTTCACTGAAGTGCTTATTTCAGTGAGATAAGCACTTCAGAAGACCAAAATCTAAACTTCACCAAACCATCCAACTTTCAATGCTGGGTTCACTGAAATGCTTCTTTCAGTCAGATAAGCACTTCAGAAGACCAAAATCTAAACTTCACCAAACCACCCAACTTTCAATGCTGGGTTCACTGACGTGCTTATTTCAGTGAGATAAGCACTTCAGAAGACCAAGATCTAAACTTCACCAAACCACCCAACTTTCAATGCTGGGTTCACTGAAGTGCTTATTTCAGTGAGATAAGCACTTCAGAAGACCAAAATCTCAACATCACAAAACCACTCAAATTTCGATGCTGGGTTCACTGAAGTGCTTATTTCAGTGAGATAAGCACTTCAGAAGTTCAAAATCTAAACATCTCAAAACCACTCAACTTTCAATGCTGGGTTCACTGATGTGCTTATTTCAGTGAGATAAGCACTTCAGAAGACAAAAATCTAAACTTCACCAATCCACTCAACTTTCGATGCTGTGTTCACTGAAGTGCTTATTTCAGTGAGATAAGCACTTCAGAAGACCAAAATCTAAACTTCACCAATCCGCCCAACTTTCAATGCTGGGTTCTCTGAAGTGCTTATTACAGTCAGATAAGCACTTCAGAAGACCAAAATCTCAACATCACAAAACCACTCAAATTTCGATGCTGGGTTCACTGAAGTGCTTATTTCAGTGAGATAAGCACTTCAGAAGACCAAAATCTAAACTTCACCAAACCATCCAACTTTCAATGCTGGGTTGACTGAAATGCTTCTTTCAGTCAGATAAGCACTTCAGAAGAACAAAATATCAAAATCTCAAAACAACTCAACTTTCGTTGCTGGTTTCACTGAAGTGCTTATTTCAGTGAGATAATCACTTCAGAAGACCGAAATCTCTACATCACCAAACGACTCAAATTTCGATGCTGGGTTCACTGAAGTGCTTATTTCAGTGAGATAAGCACTTCAGAAGACCAAAATCTCAACTTCACCAAACCACCCAACTTTCAATGCTGGGTTCCCTGAAGTGCTTATTTCAGTGAGATAAGTACTTCACTACGCCAAAATCTCAACCTCACCAAGCGACTCAACTTTTGATACTGGTTTCACTGAAATGCTTCTTCAGAAGGCCAAAATCTCAACTTCAGAAAACCAGCCAACTTTCGATACTGGATTTACCCAAATGCTTATTTCAGTGATATAAGCACTTCAGAAGACCAAAATCTAAACTTAACCAATCAACCCAACTTTCAATGCTGGGTTCACTGAAGTGCTTACTTCAGTGAGATAAGCACGTCAGAAGACCAAAATCTAAACTTCACCAAACCACCCAACTTTCAATGCTGGGTTCACTGAAGTGTTTATTTCAGTGAGATAAGCACTTCAGAAGACCAAAATCTCAACATCAACAAACCACTCAAATTTCGATGCTGGGTTCACTGAAGTGCTTATTTCAGTGAGATAAGCACTTCAGAAGACCAAAATCTAAACTTCACCAAACCATCCAACTTTCAATGCTGGGTTCACTGAAATGCTTCTTTCAGTCAGATAAGCACTTCAGAAGACCAAAATCTAAACTTCACCAAACCACCCAACTTTCAATGCTGGGTTCACTGACGTGCTTATTTCAGTGAGATAAGCACTTCAGAAGACCAAGATCTAAACTTCACCAAACCACCCAACTTTCAATGCTGGGTTCACTGAAGTGCTTATTTCAGTGAGATAAGCACTTCAGAAGACCAAAATCTCAACATCACAAAACCACTCAAATTTCGATGCTGGGTTCACTGAAGTGCTTATTTCAGTGAGATAAGCACTTCAGAAGTTCAAAATCTAAACATCTCAAAACCACTCAACTTTCAATGCTGGGTTCACTGAAGTGCTTATTTCAGAGAGATAAGCACTTCAGAAGACCAAAATCTAAACTTCACCGAACCACCCAACTTTCAATGCTGGGTTCACTGACGTGCTTATTTCAGTGAGATAAGCACTTCAGAAGACCAAAATCTGAACATCACAAAACCACTCAAATTTCGATGCTGGGTTCACTGAAGTGATTATTTCATTGAGATAAGCACTTCACTTCGCCAAAATCCCAACCTCACCAAGCGACTCAACTTTTGATGCTGGTTCCACTGAATTGCTTATTTCATTGAGATAAGCACTTCAGTAGGCCAAAATCTAAACTTCACTAAACGACTCATCTTTTGATGCTGATTTCACTGAAATGCTTCTTTCAGTGAGATATGCACATCAGAAGGCCAAAATCTCAACTTCACCAAACCACCCAACTTTCGATCCAGGATATACCCAAAGGCTAATTTCAGTGAGATAAGCACTTCAGAAGACAAAAATCTAAACTTCACCAAACCACTCAACTTTCGATGCTGGGATCACTGAAGTGCTTATTTCAGTGAGATAAGCACTTCAGAATGCCAAAATCCCAACCTCACCAAACGACTCAACTTTTGATACTGGTTTCACTGAAAAGCTTCTTTCATTCAGATAAGCACTTCAGAAGGCCAAAATCTCAACTTCACAAAACCAGCCAACTTTCGATACTGGATTTACCCTAATGCTTATTTCAGTGAGAAAAGCACTTCAGAAGACCAAAAGCTCAACTTCACCAAACCACCCTAATTTCAATGCTGGGTTCACTGATGTGCTTATTTCAGTGAGATAAGCACTTCAGAAGACAAAAATCTAAACTTCACCAATCCACTCAACTTTCGATGCTGTGTTCACTGAAGTGCTTATTTCAGTGAGATAAGCACTTCAGAAGACCAAAATCTAAACTTCACCAATCCGCCCAACTTTCAATGCTGGGTTCTCTGAAGTGCTTATTACAGTCAGATAAGCACTTCAGAAGACCAAAATCTCAACATCACAAAACCACTCAAATTTCGATGCTGGGTTCACTGAAGTGCTTATTTCAGTGAGATAAGCACTTCAGAAGACCAAAATCTAAACTTCACCAAACCATCCAACTTTCAATGCTGGGTTGACTGAAATGCTTCTTTCAGTCAGATAAGCACTTCAGAAGAACAAAATATCAAAATCTCAAAACAACTCAACTTTCGTTGCTGGTTTCACTGAAGTGCTTATTTCAGTGAGATAATCACTTCAGAAGACCGAAATCTCTACATCACCAAACGACTCAAATTTCGATGCTGGGTTCACTGAAGTGCTTATTTCAGTGAGATAAGCACTTCAGAAGACCAAAATCTCAACTTCACCAAACCACCCAACTTTCAATGCTGGGTTCCCTGAAGTGCTTATTTCAGTGAGATAAGTACTTCACTACGCCAAAATCTCAACCTCACCAAGCGACTCAACTTTTGATACTGGTTTCACTGAAATGCTTCTTCAGAAGGCCAAAATCTCAACTTCAGAAAACCAGCCAACTTTCGATACTGGATTTACCCAAATGCTTATTTCAGTGATATAAGCACTTCAGAAGACCAAAATCTAAACTTAACCAATCAACCCAACTTTCAATGCTGGGTTCACTGAAGTGCTTACTTCAGTGAGATAAGCACGTCAGAAGACCAAAATCTAAACTTCACCAAACCACCCAACTTTCAATGCTGGGTTCACTGAAGTGTTTATTTCAGTGAGATAAGCACTTCAGAAGACCAAAATCTCAACATCAACAAACCACTCAAATTTCGATGCTGGGTTCACTGAAGTGCTTATTTCAGTGAGATAAGCACTTCAGAAGACCAAAATCTAAACTTCACCAAACCATCCAACTTTCAATGCTGGGTTCACTGAAATGCTTCTTTCAGTCAGATAAGCACTTCAGAAGACCAAAATCTAAACTTCACCAAACCACCCAACTTTCAATGCTGGGTTCACTGACGTGCTTATTTCAGTGAGATAAGCACTTCAGAAGACCAAGATCTAAACTTCACCAAACCACCCAACTTTCAATGCTGGGTTCACTGAAGTGCTTATTTCAGTGAGATAAGCACTTCAGAAGACCAAAATCTCAACATCACAAAACCACTCAAATTTCGATGCTGGGTTCACTGAAGTGCTTATTTCAGTGAGATAAGCACTTCAGAAGTTCAAAATCTAAACATCTCAAAACCACTCAACTTTCAATGCTGGGTTCACTGAAGTGCTTATTTCAGAGAGATAAGCACTTCAGAAGACCAAAATCTAAACTTCACCGAACCACCCAACTTTCAATGCTGGGTTCACTGACGTGCTTATTTCAGTGAGATAAGCACTTCAGAAGACCAAAATCTGAACATCACAAAACCACTCAAATTTCGATGCTGGGTTCACTGAAGTGATTATTTCATTGAGATAAGCACTTCACTTCGCCAAAATCCCAACCTCACCAAGCGACTCAACTTTTGATGCTGGTTCCACTGAATTGCTTATTTCATTGAGATAAGCACTTCAGTAGGCCAAAATCTAAACTTCACTAAACGACTCATCTTTTGATGCTGATTTCACTGAAATGCTTCTTTCAGTGAGATATGCACATCAGAAGGCCAAAATCTCAACTTCACCAAACCACCCAACTTTCGATCCAGGATATACCCAAAGGCTAATTTCAGTGAGATAAGCACTTCAGAAGACAAAAATCTAAACTTCACCAAACCACTCAACTTTCGATGCTGGGATCACTGAAGTGCTTATTTCAGTGAGATAAGCACTTCAGAATGCCAAAATCCCAACCTCACCAAACGACTCAACTTTTGATACTGGTTTCACTGAAAAGCTTCTTTCATTCAGATAAGCACTTCAGAAGGCCAAAATCTCAACTTCACAAAACCAGCCAACTTTCGATACTGGATTTACCCTAATGCTTATTTCAGTGAGAAAAGCACTTCAGAAGACCAAAAGCTCAACTTCACCAAACCACCCTAATTTCAATGCTGGGTTCACTGATGTGCTTATTTCAGTGAGATAAGCACTTCAGAAGACAAAAATCTAAACTTCACCAATCCACTCAACTTTCGATGCTGTGTTCACTGAAGTGCTTATTTCAGTGAGATAAGCACTTCAGAAGACCAAAATCTAAACTTCACCAATCCGCCCAACTTTCAATGCTGGGTTCTCTGAAGTGCTTATTACAGTCAGATAAGCACTTCAGAAGACCAAAATCTCAACATCACAAAACCACTCAAATTTCGATGCTGGGTTCACTGAAGTGCTTATTTCAGTGAGATAAGCACTTCAGAAGACCAAAATCTAAACTTCACCAAACCATCCAACTTTCAATGCTGGGTTGACTGAAATGCTTCTTTCAGTCAGATAAGCACTTCAGAAGAACAAAATATCAAAATCTCAAAACCACTCAACTTTCGTTGCTGGTTTCACTGAAGTGCTTATTTCAGTGAGATAATCACTTCAGAAGACCGAAATCTCTAGATCACCAAACGACTCAAATTTCGATGCTGGGTTCACTGAAGTGCTTATTTCAGTGAGATAAGCACTTCAGAAGACCAAAATCTCAACTTCACCAAACCACCCAACTTTCAATGCTGGGTTCCCTGAAGTGCTTATTTCAGTGAGATAAGTACTTCACTACGCCAAAATCTCAACCTCACCAAGCGACTCAACTTTTGATACTGGTTTCACTGAAATGCTTCTTCAGAAGGCCAAAATCTCAACTTCAGTAAACCAGCCAACTTTCGATACTGGATTTACCCAAATGCTTATTTCAGTGATATAAGCACTTCAGAAGACCAAAATCTAAACTTAACCAATCAACCCAACTTTCAATGCTGGGTTCACTGAAGTGCTTACTTCAGTGAGATAAGCACGTCAGAAGACCAAAATCTAAACTACACCAAACCACCCAACTTTCAATGCTGGGTTCACTGAAGTGCTTATTACAGTGAGATAAGCACTTCAGAAGACCAAAATCTCAACATCTCAAAACCACTCAACTTTCGATGCTGTGTTCACTGAAGTGCTTATTTCAGTGAGATAAGCACTTCAGAAGACCAAAATCTAAACTTCACCAAACCACCAAACTTTCAATGCTGGGTTCACTGACGTGCTTATTTCAGTGAGATAAGCACTTCAGAAGACCAAAATCTCAACATCACAAAACCACTCAAATTTCGATGCTGGGTTCACTGAAGTGCTTATTTCATTGAGATAAGCACTTCACTTCGCCATAATCCCAACCTCACCAAGCGACTCAACTTTTGATGCTGGTTCCACTGAATTGCTTATTTCAGTGAGATAAGCACTTCAGTCGGCCAAAATCTAAACTTCACTAAAAGACTCATCTTTTGATGCTGATTTCACTGAAATGCTTCTATCAGTGAGATATGCACATCAGAAAGCCAAAGTCTCAACTTCACCAAACCACCCAACTTTCGATCCAAGATATACCCAAAGGCTAATTTCAGTGAGATAAGCACTTCAGAAGACCAAAATCTAAACTTCACCAATCCGCCCAACTATCAATGCTGGGTTCTCTGAAGTGCTTATTTCAGTGAGATAAGCACTTCAGAAGACCAAAATCTAAACTTCACCAAACCATCCAACTTTCAATGCTGGGTGCACTGAAATGCTTCTTTCAGTCAGATAAGCACTTCAGAAGAACAAAATCTCAACATCTCAAAACCACTCAACTTTCGATGCTGGGTTCACTGAAGTGCTTATTTCAGTGAGATAAGCACTTCAGAAGACCAAAATCTCAACTTCACCAAACCACCCAACTTTCAATGCTGGGTTCCCTGAAGTGCTTATTTCAGTGAGATAAGTACTTCACTACGCCAAAATCTCAACCTCACCAAGCGACTCAACTTTTGATACTGGTTTCACTGAAATGCTTCTTCAGAAGGCCAAAATCTCAACTTCAGAAAACCAGCCAACTTTCGATACTGGATTTACCCAAATGCTTATTTCAGTGATATAAGCACTTCAGAAGACCAAAATCTAAACTTAACCAATCAACCCAACTTTCAATGCTGGGTTCACTGAAGTGCTTACTTCAGTGAGATAAGCACGTCAGAAGACCAAAATCTAAACTTCACCAAACCACCCAACTTTCAATGCTGGGTTCACTGAAGTGTTTATTTCAGTGAGATAAGCACTTCAGAAGACCAAAATCTCAACATCAACAAACCACTCAAATTTCGATGCTGGGTTCACTGAAGTGCTTATTTCAGTGAGATAAGCACTTCAGAAGACCAAAATCTAAACTTCACCAAACCATCCAACTTTCAATGCTGGGTTCACTGAAATGCTTCTTTCAGTCAGATAAGCACTTCAGAAGACCAAAATCTAAACTTCACCAAACCACCCAACTTTCAATGCTGGGTTCACTGACGTGCTTATTTCAGTGAGATAAGCACTTCAGAAGACCAAGATCTAAACTTCACCAAACCACCCAACTTTCAATGCTGGGTTCACTGAAGTGCTTATTTCAGTGAGATAAGCACTTCAGAAGACCAAAATCTCAACATCACAAAACCACTCAAATTTCGATGCTGGGTTCACTGAAGTGCTTATTTCAGTGAGATAAGCACTTCAGAAGTTCAAAATCTAAACATCTCAAAACCACTCAACTTTCAATGCTGGGTTCACTGAAGTGCTTATTTCAGAGAGATAAGCACTTCAGAAGACCAAAATCTAAACTTCACCGAACCACCCAACTTTCAATGCTGGGTTCACTGACGTGCTTATTTCAGTGAGATAAGCACTTCAGAAGACCAAAATCTGAACATCACAAAACCACTCAAATTTCGATGCTGGGTTCACTGAAGTGATTATTTCATTGAGATAAGCACTTCACTTCGCCAAAATCCCAACCTCACCAAGCGACTCAACTTTTGATGCTGGTTCCACTGAATTGCTTATTTCATTGAGATAAGCACTTCAGTAGGCCAAAATCTAAACTTCACTAAACGACTCATCTTTTGATGCTGATTTCACTGAAATGCTTCTTTCAGTGAGATATGCACATCAGAAGGCCAAAATCTCAACTTCACCAAACCACCCAACTTTCGATCCAGGATATACCCAAAGGCTAATTTCAGTGAGATAAGCACTTCAGAAGACAAAAATCTAAACTTCACCAAACCACTCAACTTTCGATGCTGGGATCACTGAAGTGCTTATTTCAGTGAGATAAGCACTTCAGAATGCCAAAATCCCAACCTCACCAAACGACTCAACTTTTGATACTGGTTTCACTGAAAAGCTTCTTTCATTCAGATAAGCACTTCAGAAGGCCAAAATCTCAACTTCACAAAACCAGCCAACTTTCGATACTGGATTTACCCTAATGCTTATTTCAGTGAGAAAAGCACTTCAGAAGACCAAAAGCTCAACTTCACCAAACCACCCTAATTTCAATGCTGGGTTCACTGATGTGCTTATTTCAGTGAGATAAGCACTTCAGAAGACAAAAATCTAAACTTCACCAATCCACTCAACTTTCGATGCTGTGTTCACTGAAGTGCTTATTTCAGTGAGATAAGCACTTCAGAAGACCAAAATCTAAACTTCACCAATCCGCCCAACTTTCAATGCTGGGTTCTCTGAAGTGCTTATTACAGTCAGATAAGCACTTCAGAAGACCAAAATCTCAACATCACAAAACCACTCAAATTTCGATGCTGGGTTCACTGAAGTGCTTATTTCAGTGAGATAAGCACTTCAGAAGACCAAAATCTAAACTTCACCAAACCATCCAACTTTCAATGCTGGGTTGACTGAAATGCTTCTTTCAGTCAGATAAGCACTTCAGAAGAACAAAATATCAAAATCTCAAAACCACTCAACTTTCGTTGCTGGTTTCACTGAAGTGCTTATTTCAGTGAGATAATCACTTCAGAAGACCGAAATCTCTAGATCACCAAACGACTCAAATTTCGATGCTGGGTTCACTGAAGTGCTTATTTCAGTGAGATAAGCACTTCAGAAGACCAAAATCTCAACTTCACCAAACCACCCAACTTTCAATGCTGGGTTCCCTGAAGTGCTTATTTCAGTGAGATAAGTACTTCACTACGCCAAAATCTCAACCTCACCAAGCGACTCAACTTTTGATACTGGTTTCACTGAAATGCTTCTTCAGAAGGCCAAAATCTCAACTTCAGTAAACCAGCCAACTTTCGATACTGGATTTACCCAAATGCTTATTTCAGTGATATAAGCACTTCAGAAGACCAAAATCTAAACTTAACCAATCAACCCAACTTTCAATGCTGGGTTCACTGAAGTGCTTACTTCAGTGAGATAAGCACGTCAGAAGACCAAAATCTAAACTACACCAAACCACCCAACTTTCAATGCTGGGTTCACTGAAGTGCTTATTACAGTGAGATAAGCACTTCAGAAGACCAAAATCTCAACATCTCAAAACCACTCAACTTTCGATGCTGTGTTCACTGAAGTGCTTATTTCAGTGAGATAAGCACTTCAGAAGACCAAAATCTAAACTTCACCAAACCACCAAACTTTCAATGCTGGGTTCACTGACGTGCTTATTTCAGTGAGATAAGCACTTCAGAAGACCAAAATCTCAACATCACAAAACCACTCAAATTTCGATGCTGGGTTCACTGAAGTGCTTATTTCATTGAGATAAGCACTTCACTTCGCCATAATCCCAACCTCACCAAGCGACTCAACTTTTGATGCTGGTTCCACTGAATTGCTTATTTCAGTGAGATAAGCACTTCAGTCGGCCAAAATCTAAACTTCACTAAAAGACTCATCTTTTGATGCTGATTTCACTGAAATGCTTCTATCAGTGAGATATGCACATCAGAAAGCCAAAGTCTCAACTTCACCAAACCACCCAACTTTCGATCCAAGATATACCCAAAGGCTAATTTCAGTGAGATAAGCACTTCAGAAGACCAAAATCTAAACTTCACCAATCCGCCCAACTATCAATGCTGGGTTCTCTGAAGTGCTTATTTCAGTGAGATAAGCACTTCAGAAGACCAAAATCTAAACTTCACCAAACCATCCAACTTTCAATGCTGGGTGCACTGAAATGCTTCTTTCAGTCAGATAAGCACTTCAGAAGAACAAAATCTCAACATCTCAAAACCACTCAACTTTCGATGCTGGGTTCACTGAAGTGTTTATTTCAGTGAGATAAGCACTTCAGAAGACCAAAATCTCAACATCAACAAACCACTCAAATTTCGATGCTGGGTTCACTGAAGTGCTTATTTCAGTGAGATAAGCACTTCAGAAGACCAAAATCTAAACTTCACCAAACCATCCAACTTTCAATGCTGGGTTCACTGAAATGCTTCTTTCAGTCAGATAAGCACTTCAGAAGACCAAAATCTAAACTTCACCAAACCACCCAACTTTCAATGCTGGGTTCACTGACGTGCTTATTTCAGTGAGATAAGCACTTCAGAAGACCAAGATCTAAACTTCACCAAACCACCCAACTTTCAATGCTGGGTTCACTGACGTGCTTATTTCAGTGAGATAAGCACTTCAGAAGACCAAAATCTGAACATCACAAAACCACTCAAATTTCGATGCTGGGTTCACTGAAGTGATTATTTCATTGAGATAAGCACTTCACTTCGCCAAAATCCCAACCTCACCAAGCGACTCAACTTTTGATGCTGGTTCCACTGAATTGCTTATTTCATTGAGATAAGCACTTCAGTAGGCCAAAATCTAAACTTCACTAAACGACTCATCTTTTGATGCTGATTTCACTGAAATGCTTCTTTCAGTGAGATATGCACATCAGAAGGCCAAAATCTCAACTTCACCAAACCACCCAACTTTCGATCCAGGATATACCCGAAGGCTTATTTCAGTGAGATAAGCTCTTCAGACGACAAAAATCTAAACTTCACCGAACCATCCAACTTTAAATGCTGGGTTCACTGAAATGCTTCTTTCAGTCAGATAAGCACTTCAGAAGAACAAAATCTCAACATCTCAAAACCACTCAACTTTCGATGCTGGGTTCACTGAAGTGTTTATTTCAGTGAGATAAGCACTTCAAGAAGACCAAAATCTCAACATCAACAAACCACTCAAATTTCGTTGCTGGGTTCAATGAAGTGCTTATTTCAGTGAGATAAGCACTTCAGAAGACCAAAATCTCAACTTCACCAAACCACCCAACTTTCAATGCTGGGTTCACTGAAGTGCTTATTTCAGTGAGATAAGTACTTCACTACGCCAAAATCCCAACCTCACCAAGCGACTCAACTTTTGATGCTGGTTCCACTGAATTGCTTATTTCAGTGAGATAAGCACTTCAGTAGGCCAAAATCTAAACTTCACTAAACGACTCAACTTTTGATGCTGATTTCACTGAAATGCTTCTTTCAGTGAGATATGCACATCAGAAGTCCAAAATCTCAACTTCACCAAACCACCCAACTTTCGATCCAGGATATACCCAAAGGCTAATTTCAGTGAGATAAGCACTTCAGAAGACAAAAATCTAAACTTCACCAAACCACTCAACTTTCGATGCTGGGATCACTGAAGTGCTTATTTCAGTGAGATAAGCACTTCAGAATGCCAAAATCGCAACCTCACCAAACGACTCAACTTTTGATACTGGTTTCACAGAAATGCTTCTTTCAGTCAGATAAGCACTTCAGAAGGCCAAAATCTCAACTTCACAAAACCAGCCAACTTTCGATACTGGATTTACCCAAATGCTTATTTCAGTGAGATAAGCACTTCAGAAGACCAAAATCTAAACTTCACCAAACCACCCAACTTTCAATGCTGGGTTCACTGACGTGCTTATTTCAGTGAGATAAGCACTTCAGAAGACCAAAATCTAAACTTCACCAATCCGCCCAACTATCAATGCTGGGTTCTCTGAAGTGCTTATTTCAGTCAGATAAGCACTTCAGAAGACCAAAATCTCAACATCACAAAACCACTCAAATTTCGACGCTGGGTTCACTGAAGTGCTTATTTCAGTGAGATAAGCACTTCAGAAGACCAAAATCTCAACTTCTCAAAACCAATCAACTTTCAATGCTGTGTTCACTGAAGTGCTTATTTCAGTGAGATAAGCACTTCAGAAGACCAAAATCTAAACTTCACCAATCCGCCCAACTTTCAATGCTGGGTTCACTGACGTGCTTATTTCAGTGAGATAAGCACTTCAGAAGACCAAGATCTAAACTTCACCAAACCACCCAACTTTCAATGCTGGGTTCACTGAAGTGCTTATTTCAGTGAGATAAGCACTTCAGAAGACCAAAATCTCAACATCACCAAACCACTCAAATTTCGATGCTGGGTTCACTGAAGTGCTTATTTCAGTGAGATAAGCACTTCAGAAGTTCAAAATCTAAACATCTCAAAACCACTCAACTTTCAATGCTGGGTTCACTGAAGTGCTTATTTCAGAGAGATAAGCACTTCAGAAGACCAAAATCTAAACTTCACCGAACCACCCAACTTTCAATGCTGGGTTCACTGACGTGCTTATTTCAGTGAGATAAGCACTTCAGAAGACCAAAATCTGAACATCACAAAACCACTCAAATTTCGATGCTGGGTTCACTGAAGTGATTATTTCATTGAGATAAGCACTTCACTTCGCCAAAATCCCAACCTCACCAAGCGACTCAACTTTTGATGCTGGTTCCACTGAATTGCTTATTTCATTGAGATAAGCACTTCAGTAGGCCAAAATCTAAACTTCACTAAACGACTCAACTTTTGATGCTGATTTCACTGAAATGCTTCTTTCAGTGAGATATGCACATCAGAAGTCCAAAATCTCAACTTCACCAAACCACCCAACTTTCGATCCAGGATATACCCAAAGGCTAATTTCAGTGAGATAAGCACTTCAGAAGACAAAAATCTAAACTTCACCAAACCACTCAACTTTCGATGCTGGGATCACTGAAGTGCTTATTTCAGTGAGATAAGCACTTCAGAATGCCAAAATCCCAACCTCACCAAACGACTCAACTTTTGATACTGGTTTCACAGAAATGCTTCTTTCAGTCAGATAAGCACTTCAGAAGGCCAAAATCTCAACTTCACAAAACCAGCCAACTTTCGATACTGGATTTACCCAAATGCTTATTTCAGTGAGATAAGCACTTCAGAAGACCAAAATCTAAACTTCACCAAACCACCCAACTTTCAATGCTGGGTTCACTGACGTGCTTATTTCAGTGAGATAAGCACTTCAGAAGACCAAAATCTAAACTTCACCAATCCGCCCAACTATCAATGCTGGGTTCTCTGAAGTGCTTATTTCAGTGAGATAAGCACTTCAGAAGACCAAAATCTCAACATCACAAAACCACTCAAATTTCGACGCTGGGTTCACTGAAGTGCTTATTTCAGTGAGATAAGCACTTCAGAAGACCAAAATCTCAACTTCTCAAAACCAATCAACTTTCAATGCTGTGTTCACTGAAGTGCTTATTTCAGTGAGATAAGCACTTCAGAAGACCAAAATCTAAACTTCACCAATCCGCCCAACTTTCAATGCTGGGTTCACTGACGTGCTTATTTCAGTGAGATAAGCACTTCAGAAGACCAAGATCTAAACTTCACCAAACCACCCAACTTTCAATGCTGGGTTCACTGAAGTGCTTATTTCAGTGAGATAAGCACTTCAGAAGACCAAAATCTCAACATCACCAAACCACTCAAATTTCGATGCTGGGTTCACTGAAGTGCTTATTTCAGTGAGATAAGCACTTCAGAAGTTCAAAATCTAAACATCTCAAAACCACTCAACTTTCAATGCTGGGTTCACTGAAGTGCTTATTTCAGAGAGATAAGCACTTCAGAAGACCAAAATCTAAACTTCACCGAACCACCCAACTTTCAATGCTGGGTTCACTGACGTGCTTATTTCAGTGAGATAAGCACTTCAGAAGACCAAAATCTGAACATCACAAAACCACTCAAATTTCGATGCTGGGTTCACTGAAGTGATTATTTCATTGAGATAAGCACTTCACTTCGCCAAAATCCCAACCTCACCAAGCGACTCAACTTTTGATGCTGGTTCCACTGAATTGCTTATTTCATTGAGATAAGCACTTCAGTAGGCCAAAATCTAAACTTCACTAAACGACTCATCTTTTGATGCTGATTTCACTGAAATGCTTCTTTCAGTGAGATATGCACATCAGAAGGCCAAAATCTCAACTTCACCAAACCACCCAACTTTCGATCCAGGCTATACCCAAAGGCTAATTTCAGTGAGATAAGCACTTCAGAAGACAAAAATCTAAACTTCACCAAACCACTCAACTTTCGATGCTGGGATCACTGAAGTGCTTATTTCAGTGAGATAAGCACTTCAGAATGCCAAAATCCCAACCTCACCAAACGACTCAACTTTTGATACTGGTTTCACTGAAAAGCTTCTTTCATTCAGATAAGCACTTCAGAAGGCCAAAATCTCAACTTCACAAAACCAGCCAACTTTCGATACTGGATTTACCCTAATGCTTATTTCAGTGAGAAAAGCACTTCAGAAGACCAAAAGCTCAACTTCACCAAACCACCCAAATTTCAATGCTGGGTTCACTGATGTGCTTATTTCAGTGAGATAAGCACTTCAGAAGACAAAAATCTAAACTTCACCAATCCACTCAACTTTCGATGCTGTGTTCACTGAAGTGCTTATTTCAGTGAGATAAGCACTTCAGAAGACCAAAATCTAAACTTCACCAATCCGCCCAACTTTCAATGCTGGGTTCTCTGAAGTGCTTATTTCAGTCAGATAAGCACTTCAGAAGACCAAAATCTCAACATCACAAAACCACTCAAATTTCGATGCTGGGTTCACTGAAGTGCTTATTTCAGTGAGATAAGCACTTCAGAAGACCAAAATCTAAACTTCACCAAACCATCCAACTTTCAATGCTGGGTTGACTGAAATGCTTCTTTCAGTCAGATAAGCACTTCAGAAGAACAAAATATCAAAATCTCAAAACCACTCAACTTTCGTTGCTGGTTTCACTGAAGTGCTTATTTCAGTGAGATAATCACTTCAGAAGACCGAAATCTCTACATCACCAAACCATCCAACTTTCAATGCTGGGTTCACTGACGTGCTTATTTCAGTGAGATAAGCACTTCAGAAGACCAAAATCTCAACATCACAAAACCACTCAAATTTCGATGCTGGGTTCACTGAAGTGCTTATTTCATTGAGATAAGCACTTCACTTCGCCATAATCCCAACCTCACCAAGCGACTCAACTTTTGATGCTGGTTCCACTGAATTGCTTATTTCAGTGAGATAAGCACTTCAGTCGGCCAAAATCTAAACTACACTAAACGACTCATCTTTTGATGCTGATTTCACTGAAATGCTTCTATCAGTGAGATATGCACATCAGAAAGCCAAAGTCTCAACTTCACCAAACCACCCAACTTTCGATCCAAGATATACCCAAAGGCTAATTTCAGTGAGATAAGCACTTCAGAAGACCAAAATCTAAACTTCACCAATCCGCCCAACTATCAATGCTGGGTTCTCTGAAGTGCTTATTTCAGTGAGATAAGCACTTCAGAAGACCAAAATCTCAACATCTCAAAACCACTCAAATTTCGATGCTGGGTTCACTGAAGTGCTTATTTCAGTGAGATAAGCACTTCAGAAGAGCAAAATCTAAACTTCACCAAACCATCCAACTTTCAATGCTGGGTGCACTGAAATGCTTCTTTCAGTCAGATAAGCACTTCAGAAGAACAAAATCTCAACATCTCAAAACCACTCAACTTTCGATGCTGGGTTCACTGAAGTGTTTATTTCAGTGAGATAAGCACTTCAGAAGACCAAAATCTCAACATCAACAAACCACTCAAATTTCGATGCTGGGTTCACTGAAGTGCTTATTTCAGTGAGATAAGCACTTCAGAAGACCAAAATCTAAACTTCACCAAACCATCCAACTTTCAATGCTGGGTTCACTGAAATGCTTCTTTCAGTCAGATAAGCACTTCAGAAGACCAAAATCTAAACTTCACCAAACCACCCAACTTTCAATGCTGGGTTCACTGACGTGCTTATTTCAGTGAGATAAGCACTTCAGAAGACCAAGATCTAAACTTCACCAAACCACCCAACTTTCAATGCTGGGTTCACTGAAGTGCTTATTTCAGTGAGATAAGCACTTCAGAAGACCAAAATCTCAACATCACAAAACCACTCAAATTTCGATGCTGGGTTCACTGAAGTGCTTATTTCAGTGAGATAAGCACTTCAGAAGTTCAAAATCTAAACATCTCAAAACCACTCAACTTTCAATGCTGGGTTCACTGAAGTGCTTATTTCAGAGAGATAAGCACTTCAGAAGACCAAAATCTAAACTTCACCGAACCACCCAACTTTCAATGCTGGGTTCACTGACGTGCTTATTTCAGTGAGATAAGCACTTCAGAAGACCAAAATCTGAACATCACAAAACCACTCAAATTTCGATGCTGGGTTCACTGAAGTGATTATTTCATTGAGATAAGCACTTCACTTCGCCAAAATCCCAACCTCACCAAGCGACTCAACTTTTGATGCTGGTTCCACTGAATTGCTTATTTCATTGAGATAAGCACTTCAGTAGGCCAAAATTTAAACTTCACTAAACGACTCATCTTTTGATGCTGATTTCACTGAAATGCTTCTTTCAGTGAGATATGCACATCAGAAGGCCAAAATCTCAACTTCACCAAACCACCCAACTTTCGATCCAGGATATACCCAAAGGCTAATTTCAGTGAGATAAGCACTTCAGAAGACAAAAATCTAAACTTCACCAAACCACTCAACTTTCGATGCTGGGATCACTGAAGTGCTTATTTCAGTGAGATAAGCACTTCAGAATGCCAAAATCCCAACCTCACCAAACGACTCAACTTTTGATACTGGTTTCACTGAAAAGCTTCTTTCATTCAGATAAGCACTTCAGAAGGCCAAAATCTCAACTTCACAAAACCAGCCAACTTTCGATACTGGATTTACCCAAATGCTTATTTCAGTGAGAAAAGCACTTCAGAAGACCAAAAGCTCAACTTCACCAAACCACCCAAATTTCAATGCTGGGTTCACTGATGTGCTTATTTCAGTGAGATAAGCACTTCAGAAGACAAAAATCTAAACTTCACCAATCCACTCAACTTTCGATGCTGTGTTCACTGAAGTGCTTATTTCAGTGAGATAAGCACTTCAGAAGACCAAAATCTAAACTTCACCAATCCGCCCAACTTTCAATGCTGGGTTCTCTGAAGTGCTTATTTCAGTCAGATAAGCACTTCAGAAGACCAAAATCTCAACATCACAAAACCACTCAAATTTCGATGCTGGGTTCACTGAAGTGCTTATTTCAGTGAGATAAGCACTTCAGAAGACCAAAATCTAAACTTCACCAAACCATCCAACTTTCAATGCTGGGTTGACTGAAATGCTTCTTTCAGTCAGATAAGCACTTCAGAAGAACAAAATATCAAAATCTCAAAACCACTCAACTTTCGTTGCTGGTTTCACTGAAGTGCTTATTTCAGTGAGATAATCACTTCAGAAGACCGAAATCTCTACATCACCAAACCATCCAACTTTCAATGCTGGGTTCACTGACGTGCTTATTTCAGTGAGATAAGCACTTCAGAAGACCAAAATCTCAACATCACAAAACCACTCAAATTTCGATGCTGGGTTCACTGAAGTGCTTATTTCATTGAGATAAGCACTTCACTTCGCCATAATCCCAACCTCACCAAGCGACTCAACTTTTGATGCTGGTTCCACTGAATTGCTTATTTCAGTGAGATAAGCACTTCAGTCGGCCAAAATCTAAACTACACTAAACGACTCATCTTTTGATGCTGATTTCACTGAAATGCTTCTATCAGTGAGATATGCACATCAGAAAGCCAAAGTCTCAACTTCACCAAACCACCCAACTTTCGATCCAAGATATACCCAAAGGCTAATTTCAGTGAGATAAGCACTTCAGAAGACCAAAATCTAAACTTCACCAATCCGCCCAACTATCAATGCTGGGTTCTCTGAAGTGCTTATTTCAGTGAGATAAGCACTTCAGAAGACCAAAATCTCAACATCACAAAACCACTCAAATTTCGATGCTGGGTTCACTGAAGTGCTTATTTCAGTGAGATAAGCACTTCAGAAGACCAAAATCTAAACTTCACCAAACCATCCAACTTTCAATGCTGGGTGCACTGAAATGCTTCTTTCAGTCAGATAAGCACTTCAGAAGAACAAAATCTCAACATCTCAAAACCACTCAACTTTCGATGCTGGGTTCACTGAAGTGTTTATTTCAGTGAGATAAGCACTTCAGAAGACCAAAATCTCAACATCAACAAACCACTCAAATTTCGATGCTGGGTTCACTGAAGTGCTTATTTCAGTGAGATAAGCACTTCAGAAGACCAAAATCTAAACTTCACCAAACCATCCAACTTTCAATGCTGGGTTCACTGAAATGCTTCTTTCAGTCAGATAAGCACTTCAGAAGACCAAAATCTAAACTTCACCAAACCACCCAACTTTCAATGCTGGGTTCACTGACGTGCTTATTTCAGTGAGATAAGCACTTCAGAAGACCAAGATCTAAACTTCACCAAACCACCCAACTTTCAATGCTGGGTTCACTGAAGTGCTTATTTCAGTGAGATAAGCACTTCAGAAGACCAAAATCTCAACATCACAAAACCACTCAAATTTCGATGCTGGGTTCACTGAAGTGCTTATTTCAGTGAGATAAGCACTTCAGAAGTTCAAAATCTAAACATCTCAAAACCACTCAACTTTCAATGCTGGGTTCACTGAAGTGCTTATTTCAGAGAGATAAGCACTTCAGAAGACCAAAATCTAAACTTCACCGAACCACCCAACTTTCAATGCTGGGTTCACTGACGTGCTTATTTCAGTGAGATAAGCACTTCAGAAGACCAAAATCTGAACATCACAAAACCACTCAAATTTCGATGCTGGGTTCACTGAAGTGATTATTTCATTGAGATAAGCACTTCACTTCGCCAAAATCCCAACCTCACCAAGCGACTCAACTTTTGATGCTGGTTCCACTGAATTGCTTATTTCATTGAGATAAGCACTTCAGTAGGCCAAAATCTAAACTTCACTAAACGACTCATCTTTTGATGCTGATTTCACTGAAATGCTTCTTTCAGTGAGATATGCACATCAGAAGGCCAAAATCTCAACTTCACCAAACCACCCAACTTTCGATCCAGGATATACCCAAAGGCTAATTTCAGTGAGATAAGCACTTCAGAAGACAAAAATCTAAACTTCACCAAACCACTCAACTTTCGATGCTGGGATCACTGAAGTGCTTATTTCAGTGAGATAAGCACTTCAGAATGCCAAAATCCCAACCTCACCAAACGACTCAACTTTTGATACTGGTTTCACTGAAAAGCTTCTTTCATTCAGATAAGCACTTCAGAAGGCCAAAATCTCAACTTCACAAAACCAGCCAACTTTCGATACTGGATTTACCCTAATGCTTATTTCAGTGAGAAAAGCACTTCAGAAGACCAAAAGCTCAACTTCACCAAACCACCCAAATTTCAATGCTGGGTTCACTGAAGTGCTTATTTCAGTGAGATAAGCACTTCAGAAGACAAAAATCTAAACTTCACCAATCCACTCAACTTTCGATGCTGTGTTCACTGAAGTGCTTATTTCAGTGAGATAAGCACTTCAGAAGACCAAAATCTAAACTTCACCAATCCGCCCAACTTTCAATGCTGGGTTCTCTGAAGTGCTTATTACAGTCAGATAAACACTTCAGAAGACCAAAATCTCAACATCACAAAACCACTCAAATTTCGATGCTGGGTTCACTGAAGTGCTTATTTCAGTGAGATAAGCACTTCAGAAGACCAAAATCTAAACTTCACCAAACCATCCAACTTTCAATGCTGGGTTGACTGAAATGCTTCTTTCAGTCAGATAAGCACTTCAGAAGAACAAAATATCAAAATCTCAAAACCACTCAACTTTCGTTGCTGGTTTCACTGAAGTGCTTATTTCAGTGAGATAATCACTTCAGAAGACCGAAATCTCTACATCACCAAACGACTCAAATTTCGATGCTGGGTTCACTGAAGTGCTTATTTCAGTGAGATAAGCACTTCAGAAGACCAAAATCTCAACTTCACCAAACCACCCAACTTTCAATGCTGGGTTCCCTGAAGTGCTTATTTCAGTGAGATAAGTACTTCACTACGCCAAAATCTCAACCTCACCAAGCGACTCAACTTTTGATACTGGTTTCACTGAAATGCTTCTTCAGAAGGCCAAAATCTCAACATCACAAAACCAGCCAACTTTCGATACTGGATTTACCCAAATGCTTATTTCAGTGATATAAGCACTTCAGAAGACCAAAATCTAAACTTAACCAATCAACCCAACTTTCAATGCTGGGTTCACTGAAGTGCTTACTTCAGTGAGATAAGCACGTCAGAAGACCAAAATCTAAACTTCACCAAACCACCCAACTTTCAATGCTGGGTTCACTGAAGTGTTTATTTCAGTGAGATAAGCACTTCAGAAGACCAAAATCTCAACATCAACAAACCACTCAAATTTCGATGCTGGGTTCACTGAAGTGCTTATTTCAGTGAGATAAGCACTTCAGAAGACCAAAATCTAAACTTCACCAAACCATCCAACTTTCAATGCTGGGTTCACTGAAATGCTTCTTTCAGTCAGATAAGCACTTCAGAAGACCAAAATCTAAACTTCACCAAACCACCCAACTTTCAATGCTGGGTTCACTGACGTGCTTATTTCAGTGAGATAAGCACTTCAGAAGACCAAGATCTAAACTTCACCAAACCACCCAACTTTCAATGCTGGGTTCACTGAAGTGCTTATTTCAGTGAGA
This sequence comes from Stegostoma tigrinum, assembly GCF_030684315.1. Lineage (NCBI taxonomy): Eukaryota > Metazoa > Chordata > Chondrichthyes > Orectolobiformes > Stegostomatidae > Stegostoma > Stegostoma tigrinum. The sequence goes on from NW_026728080.1 coordinate 544,211, forward strand.
TAAGCACTTCAGAAGACCAAAATCTCAACATCACAAAACCACTCAAATTTCGATGCTGGGTTCACTGAAGTGCTTATTTCAGTGAGATAAGCACTTCAGAAGTTCAAAATCTAAACATCTCAAAACCACTCAACTTTCAATGCTGGGTTCACTGAAGTGCTTATTTCAGAGAGATAAGCACTTCAGAAGACCAAAATCTAAACTGCACCGAACCACCCAACTTTCAATGCTGGGTTCACTGACGTGCTTATTTCAGTGAGATAAGCACTTCAGAAGACCAAAATCTGAACATCACAAAACCACTCAAATTTCGATGCTGGGTTCACTGAAGTGATTATTTCATTGAGATAAGCACTTCACTTCGCCAAAATCCCAACCTCACCAAGCGACTCAACTTTTGATGCTGGTTCCACTGAATTGCTTATTTCATTGAGATAAGCACTTCAGTAGGCCAAAATCTAAACTTCACTAAACGACTCATCTTTTGATGCTGATTTCACTGAAATGCTTCTTTCAGTGAGATATGCACATCAGAAGGCCAAAATCTCAACTTCACCAAACCACCCAACTTTCGATCCAGGATATACCCAAAGGCTAATTTCAGTGAGATAAGCACTTCAGAAGACAAAAATCTAAACTTCACCAAACCACTCAACTTTCGATGCTGGGATCACTGAAGTGCTTATTTCAGTGAGATAAGCACTTCAGAATGCCAAAATCCCAACCTCACCAAACGACTCAACTTTTGATACTGGTTTCACTGAAAAGCTTCTTTCATTCAGATAAGCACTTCAGAAGGCCAAAATCTCAACTTCACAAAACCAGCCAACTTTCGATACTGGATTTACCCTAATGCTTATTTCAGTGAGAAAAGCACTTCAGAAGACCAAAAGCTCAACTTCACCAAACCACCCAAATTTCAATGCTGGGTTCACTGATGTGCTTATTTCAGTGAGATAAGCACTTCAGAAGACAAAAATCTAAACTTCACCAATCCACTCAACTTTCGATGCTGTGTTCACTGAAGTGCTTATTTCAGTGAGATAAGCACTTCAGAAGACCAAAATCTAAACTTCACCAATCCGCCCAACTTTCAATGCTGGGTTCTCTGAAGTGCTTATTACAGTCAGATAAGCACTTCAGAAGACCAAAATCTCAACATCACAAAACCACTCAAATTTCGATGCTGGGTTCACTGAAGTGCTTATTTCAGTGAGATAAGCACTTCAGAAGACCAAAATCTAAACTTCACCAAACCATCCAACTTTCAATGCTGGGTTGACTGAAATGCTTCTTTCAGTCAGATAAGCACTTCAGAAGAACAAAATATCAAAATCTCAAAACCACTCAACTTTCGTTGCTGGTTTCACTGAAGTGCTTATTTCAGTGAGATAATCACTTCAGAAGACCGAAATCTCTACATCACCAAACGACTCAAATTTCGATGCTGGGTTCACTGAAGTGCTTATTTCAGTGAGATAAGCACTTCAGAAGACCAAAATCTCAACTTCACCAAACCACCCAACTTTCAATGCTGGGTTCCCTGAAGTGCTTATTTCAGTGAGATAAGTACTTCACTACGCCAAAATCTCAACCTCACCAAGCGACTCAACTTTTGATACTGGTTTCACTGAAATGCTTCTTCAGAAGGCCAAAATCTCAACTTCAGAAAAACAGCCAACTTTCGATACTGGATTTACCCAAATGCTTATTTCAGTGATATAAGCACTTCAGAAGACCAAAATCTAAACTTAACCAATCAACCCAACTTTCAATGCTGGGTTCACTGAAGTGCTTACTTCAGTGAGATAAGCACGTCAGAAGACCAAAATCTAAACTACACCAAACCACCCAACTTTCAATGCTGGGTTCACTGAAGTGCTTATTACAGTGAGATAAGCACTTCAGAAGACCAAAATCTCAACATCTCAAAACCACTCAACTTTCGATGCTGTGTTCACTGAAGTGCTTATTTCAGTGAGATAAGCACTTCAGAAGACCAAAATCTAAACTTCACCAAACCACCAAACTTTCAATGCTGGGTTCACTGACGTGCTTATTTCAGTGAGATAAGCACTTCAGAAGACCAAAATCTCAACATCACAAAACCACTCAAATTTCGATGCTGGGTTCACTGAAGTGCTTATTTCATTGAGATAAGCACTTCACTTCGCCATAATCCCAACCTCACCAAGCGACTCAACTTTTGATGCTGGTTCCACTGAATTGCTTATTTCAGTGAGATAAGCACTTCAGTCGGCCAAAATCTAAACTTCACTAAAAGACTCATCTTTTGATGCTGATTTCACTGAAATGCTTCTATCAGTGAGATATGCACATCAGAAAGCCAAAGTCTCAACTTCACCAAACCACCCAACTTTCGATCCAAGATATACCCAAAGGCTAATTTCAGTGAGATAAGCACTTCAGAAGACCAAAATCTAAACTTCACCAATCCGCCCAACTATCAATGCTGGGTTCTCTGAAGTGCTTATTTCAGTGAGATAAGCACTTCAGAAGACCAAAATCTAAACTTCACCAAACCATCCAACTTTCAATGCTGGGTGCACTGAAATGCTTCTTTCAGTCAGATAAGCACTTCAGAAGAACAAAATCTCAACATCTCAAAACCACTCAACTTTCGATGCTGGGTTCACTGAAGTGTTTATTTCAGTGAGATAAGCACTTCAGAAGACCAAAATCTCAACATCAACAAACCACTCAAATTTCGATGCTGGGTTCTCTGAAGTGCTTATTTCAGTGAGATAAGCACTTCAGAAGACCAAAATCTAAACTTCACCAAACCATCCAACTTTCAATGCTGGGTTCACTGAAATGCTTCTTTCAGTCAGATAAGCACTTCAGAAGACCAAAATCTAAACTTCACCAATCCACTCAACTTTCGATGCTGTGTTCACTGAAGTGCTTATTTCAGTGAGATAAGCACTTCAGAAGACCAAAATCTAAACTTCACCAATCCGCCCAACTTTCAATGCTGGGTTCTCTGAAGTGCTTATTACAGTCAGATAAGCACTTCAGAAGACCAAAATCTCAACATCACAAAACCACTCAAATTTCGATGCTGGGTTCACTGAAGTGCTTATTTCAGTGAGATAAGCACTTCAGAAGACCAAAATCTAAACTTCACCAAACCATCCAACTTTCAATGCTGGGTTGACTGAAATGCTTCTTTCAGTCAGATAAGCACTTCAGAAGAACAAAATATCAAAATCTCAAAACCACTCAACTTTCGTTGCTGGTTTCACTGAAGTGCTTATTTCAGTGAGATAATCACTTCAGAAGACCGAAATCTCTACATCACCAAACGACTCAAATTTCGATGCTGGGTTCACTGAAGTGCTTATTTCAGTGAGATAAGCACTTCAGAAGACCAAAATCTCAACTTCACCAAACCACCCAACTTTCAATGTTGGGTTCCCTGAAGTGCTTATTTCAGTGAGATAAGTACTTCACTACGCCAAAATCTCAACCTCACCAAGCGACTCAACTTTTGATACTGGTTTCACTGAAATGCTTCTTCAGAAGGCCAAAATCTCAACTTCAGAAAACCAGCCAACTTTCGATACTGGATTTACCCAAATGCTTATTTCAGTGATATAAGCACTTCAGAAGACCAAAATCTAAACTTAACCAATCAACCCAACTTTCAATGCTGGGTTCACTGAAGTGCTTACTTCAGTGAGATAAGCACGTCAGAAGACCAAAATCTAAACTTCACCAAACCACCAAACTTTCAATGCTGGGTTCACTGACGTGCTTATTTCAGTGAGATAAGCACTTCAGAAGACCAAAATCTCAACATCTCAAAACCACTCAACTTTCGATGCTGTGTTCACTGAAGTGCTTATTTCAGTGAGATAAGCACTTCAGAAGACCAAAATCTAAACTTCACCAAACCACCAAACTTTCAATGCTGGGTTCACTGACGTGCTTATTTCAGTGAGATAAGCACTTCAGAAGACCAAAATCTCAACATCACAAAACCACTCAAATTTCGATGCTGGGTTCACTGAAGTGCTTATTTCATTGAGATAAGCACTTCACTTCGCCATAATCCCAACCTTACCAAGCGACTCAACTTTTGATGCTGGTTCCACTGAATTGCTTATTTCAGTGAGATAAGCACTTCAGTCGGCCAAAATCTAAACTTCACTAAAAGACTCATCTTTTGATGCTGATTTCACTGAAATGCTTCTATCAGTGAGATATGCACATCAGAAAGCCAAAGTCTCAACTTCACCAAACCACCCAACTTTCGATCCAAGATATACCCAAAGGCTAATTTCAGTGAGATAAGCACTTCAGAAGACCAAAATCTAAACTTCACCAATCCGCCCAACTATCAATGCTGGGTTCTCTGAAGTGCTTATTTCAGTGAGATAAGCACTTCAGAAGACCAAAATCTCAACATCACAAAACCACTCAAATTTCGATGCTGGGTTCACTGAAGTGCTTATTTCAGTGAGATAAGCACTTCAGAAGACCAAAATCTAAACTTCACCAAACCATCCAACTTTCAATGCTGGGTTCACTGAAGTGCTTACTTCAGTGAGATAAGCACGTCAGAAGACCAAAATCTAAACTTCACCAAACCACCCAACTTTCAATGCTGGGTTCACTGAAGTGTTTATTTCAGTGAGATAAGCACTTCAGAAGACCAAAATCTCAACATCAACAAACCACTCAAATTTCGATGCTGGGTTCACTGAAGTGCTTATTTCAGTGAGATAAGCACTTCAGAAGACCAAAATCTAAACTTCACCAAACCATCCAACTTTCAATGCTGGGTTCACTGAAATGCTTCTTTCAGTCAGATAAGCACTTCAGAAGACCAAAATCTAAACTTCACCAAACCACCCAACTTTCAATGCTGGGTTCACTGACGTGCTTATTTCAGTGAGATAAGCACTTCAGAAGACCAAGATCTAAACTTCACCAAACCACCCAACTTTCAATGCTGGGTTCACTGAAGTGCTTATTTCAGTGAGATAAGCACTTCAGAAGACCAAAATCTCAACATCACAAAACCACTCAAATTTCGATGCTGGGTTCACTGAAGTGCTTATTTCAGTGAGATAAGCACTTCAGAAGTTCAAAATCTAAACATCTCAAAACCACTCAACTTTCAATGCTGGGTTCACTGAAGTGCTTATTTCAGAGAGATAAGCACTTCAGAAGACCAAAATCTAAACTGCACCGAACCACCCAACTTTCAATGCTGGGTTCACTGACGTGCTTATTTCAGTGAGATAAGCACTTCAGAAGACCAAAATCTGAACATCACAAAACCACTCAAATTTCGATGCTGGGTTCACTGAAGTGATTATTTCATTGAGATAAGCACTTCACTTCGCCAAAATCCCAACCTCACCAAGCGACTCAACTTTTGATGCTGGTTCCACTGAATTGCTTATTTCATTGAGATAAGCACTTCAGTAGGCCAAAATCTAAACTTCACTAAACGACTCATCTTTTGATGCTGATTTCACTGAAATGCTTCTTTCAGTGAGATATGCACATCAGAAGGCCAAAATCTCAACTTCACCAAACCACCCAACTTTCGATCCAGGATATACCCAAAGGCTAATTTCAGTGAGATAATCACTTCAGAAGACCAAAATCTAAACTTCACCAAACCACTCAACTTTCGATGCTGGGATCACTGAAGTGCTTATTTCAGTGAGATAAGCACTTCAGAATGCCAAAATCCCAACCTCACCAAACGACTCAACTTTTGATACTGGTTTCACTGAAAAGCTTCTTTCATTCAGATAAGCACTTCAGAAGGCCAAAATCTCAACTTCACAAAACCAGCCAACTTTCGATACTGGATTTACCCTAATGCTTATTTCAGTGAGAAAAGCACTTCAGAAGACCAAAAGCTCAACTTCACCAAACCACCCAAATTTCAATGCTGGGTTCACTGATGTGCTTATTTCAGTGAGATAAGCACTTCAGAAGACAAAAATCTAAACTTCACCAATCCACTCAACTTTCGATGCTGTGTTCACTGAAGTGCTTATTTCAGTGAGAAAAGCACTTCAGAAGACCAAAAGCTCAACTTCACCAATCCGCCCAACTTTCAATGCTGGGTTCTCTGAAGTGCTTATTTCAGTGAGATAAGCACTTCAGAAGACCAAAATCTCAACATCACAAAACCACTCAAATTTCGATGCTGGGTTCACTGAAGTGCTTATTTCAGTGAGATAAGCACTTCAGAAGACCAAAATCTAAACTTCACCAAACCATCCAACTTTCAATGCTGGGTTGACTGAAATGCTTCTATCAGTCAGATAAGCACTTCAGAAGAACAAAATATCAAAATCTCAAAACCACTCAACTTTCGTTGCTGGTTTCACTGAAGTGCTTATTTCAGTGAGATAATCACTTCAGAAGACCGAAATCTCTACATCACCAAACGACTCAAATTTCGATGCTGGGTTCACTGAAGTGCCTATTTCAGTGAGATAAGCACTTCAGAAGACCAAAATCTCAACTTCACCAAACCACCCAACTTTCAATGCTGGGTTCACTGAAGTGCTTATTTCAGTGAAATAAGTACTTCACTACGCCAAAATCTCAACCTCACCAAGCGACTCAACTTTTGATACTGGTTTCACTGAAATGCTTCTTCAGAAGGCCAAAATCTCAACTTCAGAAAACCAGCCAACTTTCGATACTGGATTTACCCAAATGCTTATTTCAGTGATATAAGCACTTCAGAAGACCAAAATCTAAACTTAACCAATCAACCCAACTTTCAATGCTGGGTTCACTGAAGTGCTTACTTCAGTGAGATAAGCACGTCAGAAGACCAAAATCTAAACTTCACCAAACCACCCAACTTTCAATGCTGGGTTCACTGAAGTGCTTATTACAGTGAGATAAGCACTTCAGAAGTTCAAAATCGAAACATCTCAAAACCACTCAACTTTCGATGCTGTGTTCACTGAAGTGCTTATTTCAGTGAGATAAGCACTTCAGAAGACCAAAATCTAAACTTCACCAAACCACCAAACTTTCAATGCTGGGTTCACTGACGTGCTTATTTCAGTGAGATAAGCACTTCAGAAGACCAAAATCTCAACATCACAAAACCACTCAAATTTCGATGCTGGGTTCACTGAAGTGCTTATTTCATTGAGATAAGCACTTCACTTCGCCATAATCCCAACCTCACCAAGCGACTCAACTTTTGATGCTGGTTCCACTGAATTGCTTATTTCAGTGAGATAAGCACTTCAGTCGGCCAAAATCTAAACTTCACTAAACGACTCATCTTTTGATGCTGATTTCACTGAAATGCTTCTATCAGTGAGATATGCACATCAGAAAGCCAAAGTCTCAACTTCACCAAACCACCCAACTTTCGATCCAAGATATACCCAAAGGGTAATTTCAGTGAGATAAGCACTTCAGAAGACCAAAATCTAAACTTCACCAATCCGCCCAACTATCAATGCTGGGTTCTCTGAAGTGCTTATTTCAGTGAGATAAGCACTTCAGAAGACCAAAATCTCAACATCACAAAACCACTCAAATTTCGATGCTGGGTTCACTGAAGTGCTTATTTCAGTGAGATAAGCACTTCAGAAGACCAAAATCTAAACTTCACCAAACCATCCAACTTTCAATGCTGGGTGCACTGAAATGCTTCTTTCAGTCAGATAAGCACTTCAGAAGAACAAAATCTCAACATCTCAAAACCACTCAACTTTCGATGCTGGGTTCACTGAAGTGTTTATTTCAGTGAGATAAGCACTTCAGAAGACCAAAATCTCAACATCAACAAACCACTCAAATTTCGATGCTGGGTTCACTGAAGTGCTTATTTCAGTGAGATAAGCACTTCAGAAGACCAAAATCTAAACTTCACCAAACCATCCAACTTTCAATGCTGGGTTCACTGAAATGCTTCTTTCAGTCAGATAAGCACTTCAGAAGACCAAAATCTAAACTTCACCAAACCACCCAATTTTCAATGCTGGGTTCACTGACGTGCTTATTTCAGTGAGATAAGCACTTCAGAAGACCAAGATCTAAACTTCACCAAACCACCCAACTTTCAATGCTGGGTTCACTGAAGTGCTTATTTCAGTGAGATAAGCACTTCAGAAGACCAAAATCTCAACATCACAAAACCACTCAAATTTCGATGATGGGTTCACTGAAGTGCTTATTTCAGTGAGATAAGCACTTCAGAAGTTCAAAATCTAAACATCTCAAAACCACTCAACTTTCAATGCTGGGTTCACTGAAGTGCTTATTTCAGAGAGAATAAGCACTTCAGAAGACCAAAATCTAAACTTCACCGAACCACCCAACTTTCAATGCTGGGTTCACTGACGTGCTTATTTCAGTGAGATAAGCACTTCAGAAGACCAAAATCTGAACATCACAAAACCACTCAAATTTCGATGCTGGGTTCACTGAAGTGATTATTTCATTGAGATAAGCACTTTACTTCGCCAAAATCCCAACCTCACCAAGCGACTCAACTTTTGATGCTGGTTCCACTGAATTGCTTATTTCATTGAGATAAGCACTTCAGTAGGCCAAAATCTAAACTTCACTAAACGACTCATCTTTTGATGCTGATTTCACTGAAATGCTTCTTTCAGTGAGATATGCACATCAGAAGGCCAAAATCTAAACTTCACCAAACCATCCAACTTTCAATGCTGGGTTGACTGAAATGCTTCTTTCAGTCAGATAAGCACTTCAGAAGAACAAAATATCAAAATCTCAAAACAACTCAACTTTCGTTGCTGGTTTCACTGAAGTGCTTATTTCAGTGAGATAATCACTTCAGAAGACCGAAATCTCTACATCACCAAACGACTCAAATTTCGATGCTGGGTTCACTGAAGTGCTTATTTCAGTGAGATAAGCACTTCAGAAGACCAAAATCTCAACTTCACCAAACCACCCAACTTTCAATGCTGGGTTCCCTGAAGTGCTTATTTCAGTGAGATAAGTACTTCACTACGCCAAAATCTCAACCTCACCAAGCGACTCAACTTTTGATACTGGTTTCACTGAAATGCTTCTTCAGAAAGCCAAAATCTCAACTTCAGAAAACCAGCCAACTTTCGATACTGGATTTACCCAAATGCTTATTTCAGTGATATAAGCACTTCAGAAGACCAAAATCTAAACTTAACCAATCAACCCAACTTTCAATGCTGGGTTCACTGAAGTGCTTACTTCAGTGAGATAAGCACGTCAGAAGACCAAAATCTAAACTTCACCAAACCACCCAACTTTCAATGCTGGGTTCACTGAAGTGTTTATTTCAGTGAGATAAGCACTTCAGAAGACCAAAATCTCAACATCAACAAACCACTCAAATTTCGATGCTGGGTTCACTGAAGTGCTTATTTCAGTGAGATAAGCACTTCAGAAGACCAAAATCTAAACTTCACCAAACCATCCAACTTTCAATGCTGGGTTCACTGAAATGCTTCTTTCAGTCAGATAAGCACTTCAGAAGACCAAAATCTAAACTTCACCAAACCACCCAACTTTCAATGCTGGGTTCACTGACGTGCTTATTTCAGTGAGATAAGCACTTCAGAAGACCAAGATCTAAACTTCACCAAACCACCCAACTTTCAATGCTGGGTTCACTGAAGTGCTTATTTCAGTGAGATAAGCACTTCAGAAGACCAAAATCTCAACATCACAAAACCACTCAAATTTCGATGCTGGGTTCACTGAAGTGCTTATTTCAGTGAGATAAGCACTTCAGAAGTTCAAAATCTAAACATCTCAAAACCACTCAACTTTCAATGCTGGGTTCACTGAAGTGCTTATTTCAGAGAGATAAGCACTTCAGAAGACCAAAATCTAAACTGCACCGAACCACCCAACTTTCAATGCTGGGTTCACTGACGTGCTTATTTCAGTGAGATAAGCACTTCAGAAGACCAAAATCTCAACATCACAAAACCACTCAAATTTCGATGCTGGGTTCACTGAAGTGATTATTTCATTGAGATAAGCACTTCACTTCGCCAAAATCCCAACCTCACCAAGCGACTCAACTTTTGATGCTGGTTCCACTGAATTGCTTATTTCATTGAGATAAGCACTTCAGTAGGCCAAAATCTAAACTTCACTAAACGACTCATCTTTTGATGCTGATTTCACTGAAATGCTTCTTTCAGTGAGATATGCACATCAGAAGGCCAAAATCTCAACTTCACCAAACCACCCAACTTTCGATCCAGGATATACCCAAAGGCTAATTTCAGTGAGATAATCACTTCAGAAGACAAAAATCTAAACTTCACCAAACCACTCAACTTTCGATGCTGGGATCACTGAAGTGCTTATTTCAGTGAGATAAGCACTTCAGAATGCCAAAATCCCAACCTCACCAAACGACTCAACTTTTGATACTGGTTTCACTGAAAAGCTTCTTTCATTCAGATAAGCACTTCAGAAGGCCAAAATCTCAACTTCACAAAACCAGCCAACTTTCGATACTGGATTTACCCTAATGCTTATTTCAGTGAGAAAAGCACTTCAGAAGACCAAAAGCTCAACTTCACCAAACCACCCAAATTTCAATGCTGGGTTCACTGATGTGCTTATTTCAGTGAGATAAGCACTTCAGAAGACAAAAATCTAAACTTCACCAATCCACTCAACTTTCGATGCTGTGTTCACTGAAGTGCATATTTCAGTGAGAAAAGCACTTCAGAAGACCAAAAGCTCAACTTCACCAATCCGCCCAACTTTCAATGCTGGGTTCTCTGAAGTGCTTATTTCAGTGAGATAAGCACTTCAGAAGACCAAAATCTCAACATCACAAAACCACTCAAATTTCGATGCTGGGTTCACTGAAGTGCTTATTTCAGTGAGATAAGCACTTCAGAAGACCAAAATCTAAACTTCACCAAACCATCCAACTTTCAATGCTGGGTTGACTGAAATGCTTCTATCAGTCAGATAAGCACTTCAGAAGAACAAAATATCAAAATCTCAAAACCACTCAACTTTCGTTGCTGGTTTCACTGAAGTGCTTATTTCAGTGAGATAATCACTTCAGAAGACCGAAATCTCTACATCACCAAACGACTCAAATTTCGATGCTGGGTTCACTGAAGTGCCTATTTCAGTGAGATAAGCACTTCAGAAGACCAAAATCTCAACTTCACCAAACCACCCAACTTTCAATGCTGGGTTCACTGAAGTGCTTATTTCAGTGAAATAAGTACTTCACTACGCCAAAATCTCAACCTCACCAAGCGACTCAACTTTTGATACTGGTTTCACTGAAATGCTTCTTCAGAAGGCCAAAATCTCAACTTCAGAAAACCAGCCAACTTTCGATACTGGATTTACCCAAATGCTTATTTCAGTGATATAAGCACTTCAGAAGACCAAAATCTAAACTTAACCAATCAACCCAACTTTCAATGCTGGGTTCACTGAAGTGCTTACTTCAGTGAGATAAGCACGTCAGAAGACCAAAATCTAAACTTCACCAAACCACCCAACTTTCAATGCTGGGTTCACTGAAGTGCTTATTACAGTGAGATAAGCACTTCAGAAGTTCAAAATCGAAACATCTCAAAACCACTCAACTTTCGATGCTGTGTTCACTGAAGTGCTTATTTCAGTGAGATAAGCACTTCAGAAGACCAAAATCTAAACTTCACCAAACCACCAAACTTTCAATGCTGGGTTCACTGACGTGCTTATTTCAGTGAGATAAGCACTTCAGAAGACCAAAATCTCAACATCACAAAACCACTCAAATTTCGATGCTGGGTTCACTGAAGTGCTTATTTCATTGAGATAAGCACTTCACTTCGCCATAATCCCAACCTCACCAAGCGACTCAACTTTTGATGCTGGTTCCACTGAATTGCTTATTTCAGTGAGATAAGCACTTCAGTCGGCCAAAATCTAAACTTCACTAAACGACTCATCTTTTGATGCTGATTTCACTGAAATGCTTCTATCAGTGAGATATGCACATCAGAAAGCCAAAGTCTCAACTTCACCAAACCACCCAACTTTCGATCCAAGATATACCCAAAGGCTAATTTCAGTGAGATAAGCACTTCAGAAGACCAAAATCTAAACTTCACCAATCCGCCCAACTATCAATGCTGGGTTCTCTGAAGTGCTTATTTCAGTGAGATAAGCACTTCAGAAGACCAAAATCTCAACATCACAAAACCACTCAAATTTCGATGCTGGGTTCACTGAAGTGCTTATTTCAGTGAGATAAGCACTTCAGAAGACCAAAATCTAAACTTCACCAAACCATCCAACTTTCAATGCTGGGTGCACTGAAATGCTTCTTTCAGTCAGATAAGCACTTCAGAAGAACAAAATCTCAACATCTCAAAACCACTCAACTTTCGATGCTGGGTTCACTGAAGTGTTTATTTCAGTGAGATAAGCACTTCAGAAGACCAAAATCTCAACATCAACAAACCACTCAAATTTCGATGCTGGGTTCACTGAAGTGCTTATTTCAGTGAGATAAGCACTTCAGAAGACCAAAATCTAAACTTCACCAAACCATCCAACTTTCAATGCTGGGTTCACTGAAATGCTTCTTTCAGTCAGATAAGCACTTCAGAAGACCAAAATCTAAACTTCACCAAACCACCCAATTTTCAATGCTGGGTTCACTGACGTGCTTATTTCAGTGAGATAAGCACTTCAGAAGACCAAGATCTAAACTTCACCAAACCACCCAACTTTCAATGCTGGGTTCACTGAAGTGCTTATTTCAGTGAGATAAGCACTTCAGAAGACCAAAATCTCAACATCACAAAACCACTCAAATTTCGATGATGGGTTCACTGAAGTGCTTATTTCAGTGAGATAAGCACTTCAGAAGTTCAAAATCTAAACATCTCAAAACCACTCAACTTTCAATGCTGGGTTCACTGAAGTGCTTATTTCAGAGAGAATAAGCACTTCAGAAGACCAAAATCTAAACTTCACCGAACCACCCAACTTTCAATGCTGGGTTCACTGACGTGCTTATTTCAGTGAGATAAGCACTTCAGAAGACCAAAATCTGAACATCACAAAACCACTCAAATTTCGATGCTGGGTTCACTGAAGTGATTATTTCATTGAGATAAGCACTTTACTTCGCCAAAATCCCAACCTCACCAAGCGACTCAACTTTTGATGCTGGTTCCACTGAATTGCTTATTTCATTGAGATAAGCACTTCAGTAGGCCAAAATCTAAACTTCACTAAACGACTCATCTTTTGATGCTGATTTCACTGAAATGCTTCTTTCAGTGAGATATGCACATCAGAAGGCCAAAATCTCAACTTCACCAAACCACCCAACTTTCGATCTAGGATATACCAAAAGGCTAATTTCAGTGAGATAAGCACTTCAGAAGACAAAAATCTAAACTTCACCAAACCACTCAACTTTCGATGCTGGGTTCACTGAAGTGCTTATTTCAGTGAGATAAGCACTTCAGAATGCCAAAATCCCAACCTCACCAAACGACTCAACTTTTGATACTGGTTTCACTGAAAAGCTTCTTTCATTCAGATAAGCACTTCAGAAGGCCAAAATCTCAACTTCACAAAACCAGCCAACTTTCGATACTGGATTTACCCTAATGCTTATTTCAGTGAGAAAAGCACTTCAGAAGACCAAAAGCTCAACTTCACCAATCCGCCCAACTTTCAATGCTGGGTTCTCTGAAGTGCTTATTTCAGTGAGATAAGCACTTCAGAAGACCAAAATCTCAACATCACAAAACCACTCAAATTTCGATGCTGGGTTCACTGAAGTGCTTATTTCAGTGAGATAAGCACTTCAGAAGACCAAAATCTAAACTTCACCAAACCATCCAACTTTCAATGCTGGGTTGACTGAAATGCTTCTATCAGTCAGATAAGCACTTCAGAAGAATAAAATATCAAAATCTCAAAACCACTCAACTTTCGTTGCTGGTTTCACTGAAGTGCTTATTTCAGTGAGATAATCACTTCAGAAGACCGAAATCTCTACATCACCAAACGACTCAAATTTCGATGCTGGGTTCACTGAAGTGCCTATTTCAGTGAGATAAGCACTTCAGAAGACCAAAATCTCAACTTCACCAAACCACCCAACTTTCAATGCTGGGTTCACTGAAGTGCTTATTTCAGTGAGATAAGTACTTCACTACGCCAAAATCTCAACCTCACCAAGCGACTCAACTTTTGATACTGGTTTCACTGAAATGCTTCTTCAGAAGGCCAAAATCTCAACTTCAGAAAACCAGCCAACTTTCGATACTGGATTTACCCAAATGCTTATTTCAGTGATATAAGCACTTCAGAAGACCAAAATCTAAACTTAACCAATCAACCCAACTTTCAATGCTGGGTTCACTGAAGTGCTTACTTCAGTGAGATAAGCACGTCAGAAGACCAAAATCTAAACTTCACCAAACCACCCAACTTTCAATGCTGGGTTCACTGAAGTGATTATTACAGTGAGATAAGCACTTCAGAAGTTCAAAATCTCAACATCTCAAAACCACTCAACTTTCGATGCTGTGTTCACTGAAGTGCTTATTTCAGTGAGATAAGCACTTCAGAAGACCAAAATCTAAACTTCACCAAACCACCAAACTTTCAATGCTGGGTTCACTGACGTGCTTATTTCAGTGAGATAAGCACTTCAGAAGACCAAAATCTCAACATCACAAAACCACTCAAATTTCGATGCTGGGTTCACTGAAGTGCTTATTTCATTGAGATAAGCACTTCACTTCGCCATAATCCCAACCTCACCAAGCGACTCAACTTTTGATGCTGGTTCCACTGAATTGCTTATTTCAGTGAGATAAGCACTTCAGTCGGCCAAAATCTAAACTTCACTAAACGACTCATCTTTTGATGCTGATTTCACTGAAATGCTTCTATCAGTGAGATATGCACATCAGAAAGCCAAAGTCTCAACTTCACCAAACCACCCAACTTTCGATCCAAGATATACCCAATGGCTAATTTCAGTGAGATAAGCACTTCAGAAGACCAAAATCTAAACTTCACCAATTTTCCCAACTTTCAATGCTGGGTTCTCTGAAGTGCTTATTTCAGTGAGATAAGCACTTCAGAAGACCAAAATCTCAACATCACAAAACCACTCAAATTTCGATGCTGGGTTCACTGAAGTGCTTATTTCAGTGAGATAAGCACTTCAGAAGACCAATATCTAAACTTCACCAAACCATCCAACTTTCAATGCTAGGTGCACTGAAATGCTTCTTTCAGTCAGATAAGCACTTCAGAAGAACAAAATCTCAACATCTCAAAACCACTCAACTTTCGATGCTGGGTTCACTGAAGTGCTTATTTCAGTGAGATAAGCACTTCAGAAGACCAAAATCTCAACATCAACAAACCACTCAAATTTCGATGCTGGGTTCACTGAAGTGCTTATTTCAGTGAGATAAGCACTTCAGAAGACCAAAATCTCAACTTCACCAAACCACCCAACTTTCGATGCTGGGTTCACTGAAGTGCTTATTTCAGTGAGATAAGTACTTAACAACGCCAAAATCCCAACCTCACCAAGCGACACAACTTTTGATGCTGTTTCCACTGAATTACTTATTTCAGTGAGATAAGCACTTCAGTAGGCCAAAATCTAAACTTCACTAAACGACTCATCTTTTGATGCTGATTTCACTGAAATGCTTCTTTCAGTGAGATATGCACATCAGAAGTCCAAAATCTCAACTTCACCAAACCACCCAACTTTCGATCCAGGATATACCCAAAGGCTAATTTCAGTGAGATAAGCACTTCAGAAGACAAAAATCTAAACTTCACCAAACCACTCAACTTTCGATGCTGGGATCACTGAAGTGCTTATTTCAGTGAGATAAGCACTTCAGAATGCCAAAATCGCAACCTCACCAAACGACTCAACTTTTGATACTGGTTTCACAGAAATGCTTCTTTCAGTCAGATAAGCACTTCAGAAGGCCAAAATCTCAACTTCACAAAACCAGCCAACTTTCGATACTGGATTTACCCAAATGCTTATTTCAGTGAGATAAGCACTTCAGAAGACCAAAATCTAAACTTCACCAAACCACCCAACTTTCAATGCTGGGTTCACTGACGTGCTTATTTCAGTGAGATAAGCACTTCAGAAGACCAAAATCTAAACTTCACCAATCCGCCCAACTATCAATGCTGGGTTCTCTGAAGTGCTTATTTCAGTCAGATAAGCACTTCAGAAGACCAAAATCTCAACATCACAAAACCACTCAAATTTCGACGCTGGGTTCACTGAAGTGCTTATTTCAGTGAGATAAGCACTTCAGAAGACCAAAATCTCAACTTCTCAAAACCAATCAACTTTCAATGCTGTGTTCACTGAAGTGCTTATTTCAGTGAGATAAGCACTTCAGAAGACCAAAATCTAAACTTCACCAATCCGCCCAACTTTCAATGCTGGGTTCACTGACGTGCTTATTTCAGTGAGATAAGCACTTCAGAAGACCAAGATCTAAACTTCACCAAACCACCCAACTTTCAATGCTGGGTTCACTGAAGTGCTTATTTCAGTGAGATAAGCACTTCAGAAGACCAAAATCTCAACATCACCAAACCACTCAAATTTCGATGCTGGGTTCACTGAAGTGCTTATTTCAGTGAGATAAGCACTTCAGAAGTTCAAAATCTAAACATCTCAAAACCACTCAACTTTCAATGCTGGGTTCACTGAAGTGCTTATTTCAGAGAGATAAGCACTTCAGAAGACCAAAATCTAAACTTCACCGAACCACCCAACTTTCAATGCTGGGTTCACTGACGTGCTTATTTCAGTGAGATAAGCACTTCAGAAGACCAAAATCTGAACATCACAAAACCACTCAAATTTCGATGCTGGGTTCACTGAAGTGATTATTTCATTGAGATAAGCACTTCACTTCGCCAAAATCCCAACCTCACCAAGCGACTCAACTTTTGATGCTGGTTCCACTGAATTGCTTATTTCATTGAGATAAGCACTTCAGTAGGCCAAAATCTAAACTTCACTAAACGACTCAACTTTTGATGCTGATTTCACTGAAATGCTTCTTTCAGTGAGATATGCACATCAGAAGTCCAAAATCTCAACTTCACCAAACCACCCAACTTTCGATCCAGGATATACCCAAAGGCTAATTTCAGTGAGATAAGCACTTCAGAAGACAAAAATCTAAACTTCACCAAACCACTCAACTTTCGATGCTGGGATCACTGAAGTGCTTATTTCAGTGAGATAAGCACTTCAGAATGCCAAAATCCCAACCTCACCAAACGACTCAACTTTTGATACTGGTTTCACAGAAATGCTTCTTTCAGTCAGATAAGCACTTCAGAAGGCCAAAATCTCAACTTCACAAAACCAGCCAACTTTCGATACTGGATTTACCCAAATGCTTATTTCAGTGAGATAAGCACTTCAGAAGACCAAAATCTAAACTTCACCAAACCACCCAACTTTCAATGCTGGGTTCACTGACGTGCTTATTTCAGTGAGATAAGCACTTCAGAAGACCAAAATCTAAACTTCACCAATCCGCCCAACTATCAATGCTGGGTTCTCTGAAGTGCTTATTTCAGTGAGATAAGCACTTCAGAAGACCAAAATCTCAACATCACAAAACCACTCAAATTTCGACGCTGGGTTCACTGAAGTGCTTATTTCAGTGAGATAAGCACTTCAGAAGACCAAAATCTCAACTTCTCAAAACCAATCAACTTTCAATGCTGTGTTCACTGAAGTGCTTATTTCAGTGAGATAAGCACTTCAGAAGACCAAAATCTAAACTTCACCAATCCGCCCAACTTTCAATGCTGGGTTCACTGACGTGCTTATTTCAGTGAGATAAGCACTTCAGAAGACCAAGATCTAAACTTCACCAAACCACCCAACTTTCAATGCTGGGTTCACTGAAGTGCTTATTTCAGTGAGATAAGCACTTCAGAAGACCAAAATCTCAACATCACCAAACCACTCAAATTTCGATGCTGGGTTCACTGAAGTGCTTATTTCAGTGAGATAAGCACTTCAGAAGTTCAAAATCTAAACATCTCAAAACCACTCAACTTTCAATGCTGGGTTCACTGAAGTGCTTATTTCAGAGAGATAAGCACTTCAGAAGACCAAAATCTAAACTTCACCGAACCACCCAACTTTCAATGCTGGGTTCACTGACGTGCTTATTTCAGTGAGATAAGCACTTCAGAAGACCAAAATCTGAACATCACAAAACCACTCAAATTTCGATGCTGGGTTCACTGAAGTGATTATTTCATTGAGATAAGCACTTCACTTCGCCAAAATCCCAACCTCACCAAGCGACTCAACTTTTGATGCTGGTTCCACTGAATTGCTTATTTCATTGAGATAAGCACTTCAGTAGGCCAAAATCTAAACTTCACTAAACGACTCATCTTTTGATGCTGATTTCACTGAAATGCTTCTTTCAGTGAGATATGCACATCAGAAGGCCAAAATCTCAACTTCACCAAACCACCCAACTTTCGATCCAGGCTATACCCAAAG
This sequence comes from Stegostoma tigrinum, assembly GCF_030684315.1. Taxonomy (NCBI): domain Eukaryota; kingdom Metazoa; phylum Chordata; class Chondrichthyes; order Orectolobiformes; family Stegostomatidae; genus Stegostoma; species Stegostoma tigrinum. The sequence continues at coordinate 562,794 of NW_026728080.1, forward strand.
GCTAATTTCAGTGAGATAAGCACTTCAGAAGACAAAAATCTAAACTTCACCAAACCACTCAACTTTCGATGCTGGGATCACTGAAGTGCTTATTTCAGTGAGATAAGCACTTCAGAATGCCAAAATCCCAACCTCACCAAACGACTCAACTTTTGATACTGGTTTCACTGAAAAGCTTCTTTCATTCAGATAAGCACTTCAGAAGGCCAAAATCTCAACTTCACAAAACCAGCCAACTTTCGATACTGGATTTACCCTAATGCTTATTTCAGTGAGAAAAGCACTTCAGAAGACCAAAAGCTCAACTTCACCAAACCACCCAAATTTCAATGCTGGGTTCACTGATGTGCTTATTTCAGTGAGATAAGCACTTCAGAAGACAAAAATCTAAACTTCACCAATCCACTCAACTTTCGATGCTGTGTTCACTGAAGTGCTTATTTCAGTGAGATAAGCACTTCAGAAGACCAAAATCTAAACTTCACCAATCCGCCCAACTTTCAATGCTGGGTTCTCTGAAGTGCTTATTTCAGTCAGATAAGCACTTCAGAAGACCAAAATCTCAACATCACAAAACCACTCAAATTTCGATGCTGGGTTCACTGAAGTGCTTATTTCAGTGAGATAAGCACTTCAGAAGACCAAAATCTAAACTTCACCAAACCATCCAACTTTCAATGCTGGGTTGACTGAAATGCTTCTTTCAGTCAGATAAGCACTTCAGAAGAACAAAATATCAAAATCTCAAAACCACTCAACTTTCGTTGCTGGTTTCACTGAAGTGCTTATTTCAGTGAGATAATCACTTCAGAAGACCGAAATCTCTACATCACCAAACCATCCAACTTTCAATGCTGGGTTCACTGACGTGCTTATTTCAGTGAGATAAGCACTTCAGAAGACCAAAATCTCAACATCACAAAACCACTCAAATTTCGATGCTGGGTTCACTGAAGTGCTTATTTCATTGAGATAAGCACTTCACTTCGCCATAATCCCAACCTCACCAAGCGACTCAACTTTTGATGCTGGTTCCACTGAATTGCTTATTTCAGTGAGATAAGCACTTCAGTCGGCCAAAATCTAAACTACACTAAACGACTCATCTTTTGATGCTGATTTCACTGAAATGCTTCTATCAGTGAGATATGCACATCAGAAAGCCAAAGTCTCAACTTCACCAAACCACCCAACTTTCGATCCAAGATATACCCAAAGGCTAATTTCAGTGAGATAAGCACTTCAGAAGACCAAAATCTAAACTTCACCAATCCGCCCAACTATCAATGCTGGGTTCTCTGAAGTGCTTATTTCAGTGAGATAAGCACTTCAGAAGACCAAAATCTCAACATCTCAAAACCACTCAAATTTCGATGCTGGGTTCACTGAAGTGCTTATTTCAGTGAGATAAGCACTTCAGAAGAGCAAAATCTAAACTTCACCAAACCATCCAACTTTCAATGCTGGGTGCACTGAAATGCTTCTTTCAGTCAGATAAGCACTTCAGAAGAACAAAATCTCAACATCTCAAAACCACTCAACTTTCGATGCTGGGTTCACTGAAGTGTTTATTTCAGTGAGATAAGCACTTCAGAAGACCAAAATCTCAACATCAACAAACCACTCAAATTTCGATGCTGGGTTCACTGAAGTGCTTATTTCAGTGAGATAAGCACTTCAGAAGACCAAAATCTAAACTTCACCAAACCATCCAACTTTCAATGCTGGGTTCACTGAAATGCTTCTTTCAGTCAGATAAGCACTTCAGAAGACCAAAATCTAAACTTCACCAAACCACCCAACTTTCAATGCTGGGTTCACTGACGTGCTTATTTCAGTGAGATAAGCACTTCAGAAGACCAAGATCTAAACTTCACCAAACCACCCAACTTTCAATGCTGGGTTCACTGAAGTGCTTATTTCAGTGAGATAAGCACTTCAGAAGACCAAAATCTCAACATCACAAAACCACTCAAATTTCGATGCTGGGTTCACTGAAGTGCTTATTTCAGTGAGATAAGCACTTCAGAAGTTCAAAATCTAAACATCTCAAAACCACTCAACTTTCAATGCTGGGTTCACTGAAGTGCTTATTTCAGAGAGATAAGCACTTCAGAAGACCAAAATCTAAACTTCACCGAACCACCCAACTTTCAATGCTGGGTTCACTGACGTGCTTATTTCAGTGAGATAAGCACTTCAGAAGACCAAAATCTGAACATCACAAAACCACTCAAATTTCGATGCTGGGTTCACTGAAGTGATTATTTCATTGAGATAAGCACTTCACTTCGCCAAAATCCCAACCTCACCAAGCGACTCAACTTTTGATGCTGGTTCCACTGAATTGCTTATTTCATTGAGATAAGCACTTCAGTAGGCCAAAATTTAAACTTCACTAAACGACTCATCTTTTGATGCTGATTTCACTGAAATGCTTCTTTCAGTGAGATATGCACATCAGAAGGCCAAAATCTCAACTTCACCAAACCACCCAACTTTCGATCCAGGATATACCCAAAGGCTAATTTCAGTGAGATAAGCACTTCAGAAGACAAAAATCTAAACTTCACCAAACCACTCAACTTTCGATGCTGGGATCACTGAAGTGCTTATTTCAGTGAGATAAGCACTTCAGAATGCCAAAATCCCAACCTCACCAAACGACTCAACTTTTGATACTGGTTTCACTGAAAAGCTTCTTTCATTCAGATAAGCACTTCAGAAGGCCAAAATCTCAACTTCACAAAACCAGCCAACTTTCGATACTGGATTTACCCAAATGCTTATTTCAGTGAGAAAAGCACTTCAGAAGACCAAAATCTAAACTTCACCAATCCACTCAACTTTCGATGCTGTGTTCACTGAAGTGCTTATTTCAGTGAGATAAGCACTTCAGAAGACCAAAATCTAAACTTCACCAATCCGCCCAACTTTCAATGCTGGGTTCTCTGAAGTGCTTATTTCAGTCAGATAAGCACTTCAGAAGACCAAAATCTCAACATCACAAAACCACTCAAATTTCGATGCTGGGTTCACTGAAGTGCTTATTTCAGTGAGATAAGCACTTCAGAAGACCAAAATCTAAACTTCACCAAACCACCCAACTTTCAATGCTGGGTTCACTGACGTGCTTATTTCAGTGAGATAAGCACTTCAGAAGACCAAAATCTAAACTTCACCAATCCGCCCAACTATCAATGCTGGGTTCTCTGAAGTGCTTATTTCAGTCAGATAAGCACTTCAGAAGACCAAAATCTCAACATCACAAAACCACTCAAATTTCGACGCTGGGTTCACTGAAGTGCTTATTTCAGTGAGATAAGCACTTCAGAAGACCAAAATCTCAACTTCTCAAAACCAATCAACTTTCAATGCTGTGTTCACTGAAGTGCTTATTTCAGTGAGATAAGCACTTCAGAAGACCAAAATCTAAACTTCACCAATCCGCCCAACTTTCAATGCTGGGTTCACTGACGTGCTTATTTCAGTGAGATAAGCACTTCAGAAGACCAAGATCTAAACTTCACCAAACCACCCAACTTTCAATGCTGGGTTCACTGAAGTGCTTATTTCAGTGAGATAAGCACTTCAGAAGACCAAAATCTCAACATCACCAAACCACTCAAATTTCGATGCTGGGTTCACTGAAGTGCTTATTTCAGTGAGATAAGCACTTCAGAAGTTCAAAATCTAAACATCTCAAAACCACTCAACTTTCAATGCTGGGTTCACTGAAGTGCTTATTTCAGAGAGATAAGCACTTCAGAAGACCAAAATCTAAACTTCACCGAACCACCCAACTTTCAATGCTGGGTTCACTGACGTGCTTATTTCAGTGAGATAAGCACTTCAGAAGACCAAAATCTGAACATCACAAAACCACTCAAATTTCGATGCTGGGTTCACTGAAGTGATTATTTCATTGAGATAAGCACTTCACTTCGCCAAAATCCCAACCTCACCAAGCGACTCAACTTTTGATGCTGGTTCCACTGAATTGCTTATTTCATTGAGATAAGCACTTCAGTAGGCCAAAATCTAAACTTCACTAAACGACTCAACTTTTGATGCTGATTTCACTGAAATGCTTCTTTCAGTGAGATATGCACATCAGAAGTCCAAAATCTCAACTTCACCAAACCACCCAACTTTCGATCCAGGATATACCCAAAGGCTAATTTCAGTGAGATAAGCACTTCAGAAGACAAAAATCTAAACTTCACCAAACCACTCAACTTTCGATGCTGGGATCACTGAAGTGCTTATTTCAGTGAGATAAGCACTTCAGAATGCCAAAATCCCAACCTCACCAAACGACTCAACTTTTGATACTGGTTTCACAGAAATGCTTCTTTCAGTCAGATAAGCACTTCAGAAGGCCAAAATCTCAACTTCACAAAACCAGCCAACTTTCGATACTGGATTTACCCAAATGCTTATTTCAGTGAGATAAGCACTTCAGAAGACCAAAATCTAAACTTCACCAAACCACCCAACTTTCAATGCTGGGTTCACTGACGTGCTTATTTCAGTGAGATAAGCACTTCAGAAGACCAAAATCTAAACTTCACCAATCCGCCCAACTATCAATGCTGGGTTCTCTGAAGTGCTTATTTCAGTGAGATAAGCACTTCAGAAGACCAAAATCTCAACATCACAAAACCACTCAAATTTCGACGCTGGGTTCACTGAAGTGCTTATTTCAGTGAGATAAGCACTTCAGAAGACCAAAATCTCAACTTCTCAAAACCAATCAACTTTCAATGCTGTGTTCACTGAAGTGCTTATTTCAGTGAGATAAGCACTTCAGAAGACCAAAATCTAAACTTCACCAATCCGCCCAACTTTCAATGCTGGGTTCACTGACGTGCTTATTTCAGTGAGATAAGCACTTCAGAAGACCAAGATCTAAACTTCACCAAACCACCCAACTTTCAATGCTGGGTTCACTGAAGTGCTTATTTCAGTGAGATAAGCACTTCAGAAGACCAAAATCTCAACATCACCAAACCACTCAAATTTCGATGCTGGGTTCACTGAAGTGCTTATTTCAGTGAGATAAGCACTTCAGAAGTTCAAAATCTAAACATCTCAAAACCACTCAACTTTCAATGCTGGGTTCACTGAAGTGCTTATTTCAGAGAGATAAGCACTTCAGAAGACCAAAATCTAAACTTCACCGAACCACCCAACTTTCAATGCTGGGTTCACTGACGTGCTTATTTCAGTGAGATAAGCACTTCAGAAGACCAAAATCTGAACATCACAAAACCACTCAAATTTCGATGCTGGGTTCACTGAAGTGATTATTTCATTGAGATAAGCACTTCACTTCGCCAAAATCCCAACCTCACCAAGCGACTCAACTTTTGATGCTGGTTCCACTGAATTGCTTATTTCATTGAGATAAGCACTTCAGTAGGCCAAAATCTAAACTTCACTAAACGACTCATCTTTTGATGCTGATTTCACTGAAATGCTTCTTTCAGTGAGATATGCACATCAGAAGGCCAAAATCTCAACTTCACCAAACCACCCAACTTTCGATCCAGGCTATACCCAAAGGCTAATTTCAGTGAGATAAGCACTTCAGAAGACAAAAATCTAAACTTCACCAAACCACTCAACTTTCGATGCTGGGATCACTGAAGTGCTTATTTCAGTGAGATAAGCACTTCAGAATGCCAAAATCCCAACCTCACCAAACGACTCAACTTTTGATACTGGTTTCACTGAAAAGCTTCTTTCATTCAGATAAGCACTTCAGAAGGCCAAAATCTCAACTTCACAAAACCAGCCAACTTTCGATACTGGATTTACCCTAATGCTTATTTCAGTGAGAAAAGCACTTCAGAAGACCAAAAGCTCAACTTCACCAAACCACCCAAATTTCAATGCTGGGTTCACTGATGTGCTTATTTCAGTGAGATAAGCACTTCAGAAGACAAAAATCTAAACTTCACCAATCCACTCAACTTTCGATGCTGTGTTCACTGAAGTGCTTATTTCAGTGAGATAAGCACTTCAGAAGACCAAAATCTAAACTTCACCAATCCGCCCAACTTTCAATGCTGGGTTCTCTGAAGTGCTTATTTCAGTCAGATAAGCACTTCAGAAGACCAAAATCTCAACATCACAAAACCACTCAAATTTCGATGCTGGGTTCACTGAAGTGCTTATTTCAGTGAGATAAGCACTTCAGAAGACCAAAATCTAAACTTCACCAAACCATCCAACTTTCAATGCTGGGTTGACTGAAATGCTTCTTTCAGTCAGATAAGCACTTCAGAAGAACAAAATATCAAAATCTCAAAACCACTCAACTTTCGTTGCTGGTTTCACTGAAGTGCTTATTTCAGTGAGATAATCACTTCAGAAGACCGAAATCTCTACATCACCAAACCATCCAACTTTCAATGCTGGGTTCACTGACGTGCTTATTTCAGTGAGATAAGCACTTCAGAAGACCAAAATCTCAACATCACAAAACCACTCAAATTTCGATGCTGGGTTCACTGAAGTGCTTATTTCATTGAGATAAGCACTTCACTTCGCCATAATCCCAACCTCACCAAGCGACTCAACTTTTGATGCTGGTTCCACTGAATTGCTTATTTCAGTGAGATAAGCACTTCAGTCGGCCAAAATCTAAACTACACTAAACGACTCATCTTTTGATGCTGATTTCACTGAAATGCTTCTATCAGTGAGATATGCACATCAGAAAGCCAAAGTCTCAACTTCACCAAACCACCCAACTTTCGATCCAAGATATACCCAAAGGCTAATTTCAGTGAGATAAGCACTTCAGAAGACCAAAATCTAAACTTCACCAATCCGCCCAACTATCAATGCTGGGTTCTCTGAAGTGCTTATTTCAGTGAGATAAGCACTTCAGAAGACCAAAATCTCAACATCTCAAAACCACTCAAATTTCGATGCTGGGTTCACTGAAGTGCTTATTTCAGTGAGATAAGCACTTCAGAAGAGCAAAATCTAAACTTCACCAAACCATCCAACTTTCAATGCTGGGTGCACTGAAATGCTTCTTTCAGTCAGATAAGCACTTCAGAAGAACAAAATCTCAACATCTCAAAACCACTCAACTTTCGATGCTGGGTTCACTGAAGTGTTTATTTCAGTGAGATAAGCACTTCAGAAGACCAAAATCTCAACATCAACAAACCACTCAAATTTCGATGCTGGGTTCACTGAAGTGCTTATTTCAGTGAGATAAGCACTTCAGAAGACCAAAATCTAAACTTCACCAAACCATCCAACTTTCAATGCTGGGTTCACTGAAATGCTTCTTTCAGTCAGATAAGCACTTCAGAAGACCAAAATCTAAACTTCACCAAACCACCCAACTTTCAATGCTGGGTTCACTGACGTGCTTATTTCAGTGAGATAAGCACTTCAGAAGACCAAGATCTAAACTTCACCAAACCACCCAACTTTCAATGCTGGGTTCACTGAAGTGCTTATTTCAGTGAGATAAGCACTTCAGAAGACCAAAATCTCAACATCACAAAACCACTCAAATTTCGATGCTGGGTTCACTGAAGTGCTTATTTCAGTGAGATAAGCACTTCAGAAGTTCAAAATCTAAACATCTCAAAACCACTCAACTTTCAATGCTGGGTTCACTGAAGTGCTTATTTCAGAGAGATAAGCACTTCAGAAGACCAAAATCTAAACTTCACCGAACCACCCAACTTTCAATGCTGGGTTCACTGACGTGCTTATTTCAGTGAGATAAGCACTTCAGAAGACCAAAATCTGAACATCACAAAACCACTCAAATTTCGATGCTGGGTTCACTGAAGTGATTATTTCATTGAGATAAGCACTTCACTTCGCCAAAATCCCAACCTCACCAAGCGACTCAACTTTTGATGCTGGTTCCACTGAATTGCTTATTTCATTGAGATAAGCACTTCAGTAGGCCAAAATTTAAACTTCACTAAACGACTCATCTTTTGATGCTGATTTCACTGAAATGCTTCTTTCAGTGAGATATGCACATCAGAAGGCCAAAATCTCAACTTCACCAAACCACCCAACTTTCGATCCAGGATATACCCAAAGGCTAATTTCAGTGAGATAAGCACTTCAGAAGACAAAAATCTAAACTTCACCAAACCACTCAACTTTCGATGCTGGGATCACTGAAGTGCTTATTTCAGTGAGATAAGCACTTCAGAATGCCAAAATCCCAACCTCACCAAACGACTCAACTTTTGATACTGGTTTCACTGAAAAGCTTCTTTCATTCAGATAAGCACTTCAGAAGGCCAAAATCTCAACTTCACAAAACCAGCCAACTTTCGATACTGGATTTACCCAAATGCTTATTTCAGTGAGAAAAGCACTTCAGAAGACCAAAATCTAAACTTCACCAATCCACTCAACTTTCGATGCTGTGTTCACTGAAGTGCTTATTTCAGTGAGATAAGCACTTCAGAAGACCAAAATCTAAACTTCACCAATCCGCCCAACTTTCAATGCTGGGTTCTCTGAAGTGCTTATTTCAGTCAGATAAGCACTTCAGAAGACCAAAATCTCAACATCACAAAACCACTCAAATTTCGATGCTGGGTTCACTGAAGTGCTTATTTCAGTGAGATAAGCACTTCAGAAGACCAAAATCTAAACTTCACCAAACCATCCAACTTTCAATGCTGGGTTGACTGAAATGCTTCTTTCAGTCAGATAAGCACTTCAGAAGAACAAAATATCAAAATCTCAAAACCACTCAACTTTCGTTGCTGGTTTCACTGAAGTGCTTATTTCAGTGAGATAATCACTTCAGAAGACCGAAATCTCTACATCACCAAACCATCCAACTTTCAATGCTGGGTTCACTGACGTGCTTATTTCAGTGAGATAAGCACTTCAGAAGACCAAAATCTCAACATCACAAAACCACTCAAATTTCGATGCTGGGTTCACTGAAGTGCTTATTTCATTGAGATAAGCACTTCACTTCGCCATAATCCCAACCTCACCAAGCGACTCAACTTTTGATGCTGGTTCCACTGAATTGCTTATTTCAGTGAGATAAGCACTTCAGTCGGCCAAAATCTAAACTACACTAAACGACTCATCTTTTGATGCTGATTTCACTGAAATGCTTCTATCAGTGAGATATGCACATCAGAAAGCCAAAGTCTCAACTTCACCAAACCACCCAACTTTCGATCCAAGATATACCCAAAGGCTAATTTCAGTGAGATAAGCACTTCAGAAGACCAAAATCTAAACTTCACCAATCCGCCCAACTATCAATGCTGGGTTCTCTGAAGTGCTTATTTCAGTGAGATAAGCACTTCAGAAGACCAAAATCTCAACATCACAAAACCACTCAAATTTCGATGCTGGGTTCACTGAAGTGCTTATTTCAGTGAGATAAGCACTTCAGAAGACCAAAATCTAAACTTCACCAAACCATCCAACTTTCAATGCTGGGTGCACTGAAATGCTTCTTTCAGTCAGATAAGCACTTCAGAAGAACAAAATCTCAACATCTCAAAACCACTCAACTTTCGATGCTGGGTTCACTGAAGTGTTTATTTCAGTGAGATAAGCACTTCAGAAGACCAAAATCTCAACATCAACAAACCACTCAAATTTCGATGCTGGGTTCACTGAAGTGCTTATTTCAGTGAGATAAGCACTTCAGAAGACCAAAATCTAAACTTCACCAAACCATCCAACTTTCAATGCTGGGTTCACTGAAATGCTTCTTTCAGTCAGATAAGCACTTCAGAAGACCAAAATCTAAACTTCACCAAACCACCCAACTTTCAATGCTGGGTTCACTGACGTGCTTATTTCAGTGAGATAAGCACTTCAGAAGACCAAGATCTAAACTTCACCAAACCACCCAACTTTCAATGCTGGGTTCACTGAAGTGCTTATTTCAGTGAGATAAGCACTTCAGAAGACCAAAATCTCAACATCACAAAACCACTCAAATTTCGATGCTGGGTTCACTGAAGTGCTTATTTCAGTGAGATAAGCACTTCAGAAGTTCAAAATCTAAACATCTCAAAACCACTCAACTTTCAATGCTGGGTTCACTGAAGTGCTTATTTCAGAGAGATAAGCACTTCAGAAGACCAAAATCTAAACTTCACCGAACCACCCAACTTTCAATGCTGGGTTCACTGACGTGCTTATTTCAGTGAGATAAGCACTTCAGAAGACCAAAATCTGAACATCACAAAACCACTCAAATTTCGATGCTGGGTTCACTGAAGTGATTATTTCATTGAGATAAGCACTTCACTTCGCCAAAATCCCAACCTCACCAAGCGACTCAACTTTTGATGCTGGTTCCACTGAATTGCTTATTTCATTGAGATAAGCACTTCAGTAGGCCAAAATCTAAACTTCACTAAACGACTCATCTTTTGATGCTGATTTCACTGAAATGCTTCTTTCAGTGAGATATGCACATCAGAAGGCCAAAATCTCAACTTCACCAAACCACCCAACTTTCGATCCAGGATATACCCAAAGGCTAATTTCAGTGAGATAAGCACTTCAGAAGACAAAAATCTAAACTTCACCAAACCACTCAACTTTCGATGCTGGGATCACTGAAGTGCTTATTTCAGTGAGATAAGCACTTCAGAATGCCAAAATCCCAACCTCACCAAACGACTCAACTTTTGATACTGGTTTCACTGAAAAGCTTCTTTCATTCAGATAAGCACTTCAGAAGGCCAAAATCTCAACTTCACAAAACCAGCCAACTTTCGATACTGGATTTACCCAAATGCTTATTTCAGTGAGAAAAGCACTTCAGAAGACCAAAAGCTCAACTTCACCAAACCACCCAAATTTCAATGCTGGGTTCACTGATGTGCTTATTTCAGTGAGATAAGCACTTCAGAAGACAAAAATCTAAACTTCACCAATCCACTCAACTTTCGATGCTGTGTTCACTGAAGTGCTTATTTCAGTGAGATAAGCACTTCAGAAGACCAAAATCTAAACTTCACCAATCCGCCCAACTTTCAATGCTGGGTTCTCTGAAGTGCTTATTTCAGTCAGATAAGCACTTCAGAAGACCAAAATCTCAACATCACAAAACCACTCAAATTTCGATGCTGGGTTCACTGAAGTGCTTATTTCAGTGAGATAAGCACTTCAGAAGACCAAAATCTAAACTTCACCAAACCATCCAACTTTCAATGCTGGGTTGACTGAAATGCTTCTTTCAGTCAGATAAGCACTTCAGAAGAACAAAATATCAAAATCTCAAAACCACTCAACTTTCGTTGCTGGTTTCACTGAAGTGCTTATTTCAGTGAGATAATCACTTCAGAAGACCGAAATCTCTACATCACCAAACCATCCAACTTTCAATGCTGGGTTCACTGACGTGCTTATTTCAGTGAGATAAGCACTTCAGAAGACCAAAATCTCAACATCACAAAACCACTCAAATTTCGATGCTGGGTTCACTGAAGTGCTTATTTCATTGAGATAAGCACTTCACTTCGCCATAATCCCAACCTCACCAAGCGACTCAACTTTTGATGCTGGTTCCACTGAATTGCTTATTTCAGTGAGATAAGCACTTCAGTCGGCCAAAATCTAAACTACACTAAACGACTCATCTTTTGATGCTGATTTCACTGAAATGCTTCTATCAGTGAGATATGCACATCAGAAAGCCAAAGTCTCAACTTCACCAAACCACCCAACTTTCGATCCAAGATATACCCAAAGGCTAATTTCAGTGAGATAAGCACTTCAGAAGACCAAAATCTAAACTTCACCAATCCGCCCAACTATCAATGCTGGGTTCTCTGAAGTGCTTATTTCAGTGAGATAAGCACTTCAGAAGACCAAAATCTCAACATCACAAAACCACTCAAATTTCGATGCTGGGTTCACTGAAGTGCTTATTTCAGTGAGATAAGCACTTCAGAAGACCAAAATCTAAACTTCACCAAACCATCCAACTTTCAATGCTGGGTGCACTGAAATGCTTCTTTCAGTCAGATAAGCACTTCAGAAGAACAAAATCTCAACATCTCAAAACCACTCAACTTTCGATGCTGGGTTCACTGAAGTGTTTATTTCAGTGAGATAAGCACTTCAGAAGACCAAAATCTCAACATCAACAAACCACTCAAATTTCGATGCTGGGTTCACTGAAGTGCTTATTTCAGTGAGATAAGCACTTCAGAAGACCAAAATCTAAACTTCACCAAACCATCCAACTTTCAATGCTGGGTTCACTGAAATGCTTCTTTCAGTCAGATAAGCACTTCAGAAGACCAAAATCTAAACTTCACCAAACCACCCAACTTTCAATGCTGGGTTCACTGACGTGCTTATTTCAGTGAGATAAGCACTTCAGAAGACCAAGATCTAAACTTCACCAAACCACCCAACTTTCAATGCTGGGTTCACTGAAGTGCTTATTTCAGTGAGATAAGCACTTCAGAAGACCAAAATCTCAACATCACAAAACCACTCAAATTTCGATGCTGGGTTCACTGAAGTGCTTATTTCAGTGAGATAAGCACTTCAGAAGTTCAAAATCTAAACATCTCAAAACCACTCAACTTTCAATGCTGGGTTCACTGAAGTGCTTATTTCAGAGAGATAAGCACTTCAGAAGACCAAAATCTAAACTTCACCGAACCACCCAACTTTCAATGCTGGGTTCACTGACGTGCTTATTTCAGTGAGATAAGCACTTCAGAAGACCAAAATCTGAACATCACAAAACCACTCAAATTTCGATGCTGGGTTCACTGAAGTGATTATTTCATTGAGATAAGCACTTCACTTCGCCAAAATCCCAACCTCACCAAGCGACTCAACTTTTGATGCTGGTTCCACTGAATTGCTTATTTCATTGAGATAAGCACTTCAGTAGGCCAAAATCTAAACTTCACTAAACGACTCATCTTTTGATGCTGATTTCACTGAAATGCTTCTTTCAGTGAGATATGCACATCAGAAGGCCAAAATCTCAACTTCACCAAACCACCCAACTTTCGATCCAGGATATACCCAAAGGCTAATTTCAGTGAGATAAGCACTTCAGAAGACAAAAATCTAAACTTCACCAAACCACTCAACTTTCGATGCTGGGATCACTGAAGTGCTTATTTCAGTGAGATAAGCACTTCAGAATGCCAAAATCCCAACCTCACCAAACGACTCAACTTTTGATACTGGTTTCACTGAAAAGCTTCTTTCATTCAGATAAGCACTTCAGAAGGCCAAAATCTCAACTTCACAAAACCAGCCAACTTTCGATACTGGATTTACCCTAATGCTTATTTCAGTGAGAAAAGCACTTCAGAAGACCAAAAGCTCAACTTCACCAAACCACCCAAATTTCAATGCTGGGTTCACTGATGTGCTTATTTCAGTGAGATAAGCACTTCAGAAGACAAAAATCTAAACTTCACCAATCCACTCAACTTTCGATGCTGTGTTCACTGAAGTGCTTATTTCAGTGAGATAAGCACTTCAGAAGACCAAAATCTAAACTTCACCAATCCGCCCAACTTTCAATGCTGGGTTCTCTGAAGTGCTTATTACAGTCAGATAAACACTTCAGAAGACCAAAATCTCAACATCACAAAACCACTCAAATTTCGATGCTGGGTTCACTGAAGTGCTTATTTCAGTGAGATAAGCACTTCAGAAGACCAAAATCTAAACTTCACCAAACCATCCAACTTTCAATGCTGGGTTGACTGAAATGCTTCTTTCAGTCAGATAAGCACTTCAGAAGAACAAAATATCAAAATCTCAAAACCACTCAACTTTCGTTGCTGGTTTCACTGAAGTGCTTATTTCAGTGAGATAATCACTTCAGAAGACCGAAATCTCTACATCACCAAACGACTCAAATTTCGATGCTGGGTTCACTGAAGTGCTTATTTCAGTGAGATAAGCACTTCAGAAGACCAAAATCTCAACTTCACCAAACCACCCAACTTTCAATGCTGGGTTCCCTGAAGTGCTTATTTCAGTGAGATAAGTACTTCACTACGCCAAAATCTCAACCTCACCAAGCGACTCAACTTTTGATACTGGTTTCACTGAAATGCTTCTTCAGAAGGCCAAAATCTCAACTTCAGAAAACCAGCCAACTTTCGATACTGGATTTACCCAAATGCTTATTTCAGTGATATAAGCACTTCAGAAGACCAAAATCTAAACTTAACCAATCAACCCAACTTTCAATGCTGGGTTCACTGAAGTGCTTACTTCAGTGAGATAAGCACGTCAGAAGACCAAAATCTAAACTTCACCAAACCACCCAACTTTCAATGCTGGGTTCACTGAAGTGTTTATTTCAGTGAGATAAGCACTTCAGAAGACCAAAATCTCAACATCAACAAACCACTCAAATTTCGATGCTGGGTTCACTGAAGTGCTTATTTCAGTGAGATAAGCACTTCAGAAGACCAAAATCTAAACTTCACCAAACCATCCAACTTTCAATGCTGGGTTCACTGAAATGCTTCTTTCAGTCAGATAAGCACTTCAGAAGACCAAAATCTAAACTTCACCAAACCACCCAACTTTCAATGCTGGGTTCACTGACGTGCTTATTTCAGTGAGATAAGCACTTCAGAAGACCAAGATCTAAACTTCACCAAACCACCCAACTTTCAATGCTGGGTTCACTGAAGTGCTTATTTCAGTGAGATAAGCACTTCAGAAGACCAAAATCTCAACATCACAAAACCACTCAAATTTCGATGCTGGGTTCACTGAAGTGCTTATTTCAGTGAGATAAGCACTTCAGAAGTTCAAAATCTAAACATCTCAAAACCACTCAACTTTCAATGCTGGGTTCACTGAAGTGCTTATTTCAGAGAGATAAGCACTTCAGAAGACCAAAATCTAAACTTCACCGAACCACCCAACTTTCAATGCTGGGTTCACTGACGTGCTTATTTCAGTGAGATAAGCACTTCAGAAGACCAAAATCTGAACATCACAAAACCACTCAAATTTCGATGCTGGGTTCACTGAAGTGATTATTTCATTGAGATAAGCACTTCACTTCGCCAAAATCCCAACCTCACCAAGCGACTCAACTTTTGATGCTGGTTCCACTGAATTGCTTATTTCATTGAGATAAGCACTTCAGTAGGCCAAAATCTAAACTTCACTAAACGACTCATCTTTTGATGCTGATTTCACTGAAATGCTTCTTTCAGTGAGATATGCACATCAGAAGGCCAAAATCTCAACTTCACCAAACCACCCAACTTTCGATCCAGGATATACCCAAAGGCTAATTTCAGTGAGATAAGCACTTCAGAAGACAAAAATCTAAACTTCACCAAACCACTCAACTTTCGATGCTGGGATCACTGAAGTGCTTATTTCAGTGAGATAAGCACTTCAGAATGCCAAAATCCCAACCTCACCAAACGACTCAACTTTTGATACTGGTTTCACTGAAAAGCTTCTTTCATTCAGATAAGCACTTCAGAAGGCCAAAATCTCAACTTCACAAAACCAGCCAACTTTCGATACTGGATTTACCCTAATGCTTATTTCAGTGAGAAAAGCACTTCAGAAGACCAAAAGCTCAACTTCACCAAACCACCCAAATTTCAATGCTGGGTTCACTGATGTGCTTATTTCAGTGAGATAAGCACTTCAGAAGACAAAAATCTAAACTTCACCAATCCACTCAACTTTCGATGCTGTGTTCACTGAAGTGCTTATTTCAGTGAGATAAGCACTTCAGAAGACCAAAATCTAAACTTCACCAATCCGCCCAACTTTCAATGCTGGGTTCTCTGAAGTGCTTATTACAGTCAGATAAGCACTTCAGAAGACCAAAATCTCAACATCACAAAACCACTCAAATTTCGATGCTGGGTTCACTGAAGTGCTTATTTCAGTGAGATAAGCACTTCAGAAGACCAAAATCTAAACTTCACCAAACCATCCAACTTTCAATGCTGGGTTGACTGAAATGCTTCTTTCAGTCAGATAAGCACTTCAGAAGAACAAAATATCAAAATCTCAAAACCACTCAACTTTCGTTGCTGGTTTCACTGAAGTGCTTATTTCAGTGAGATAATCACTTCAGAAGACCGAAATCTCTACATCACCAAACGACTCAAATTTCGATGCTGGGTTCACTGAAGTGCTTATTTCAGTGAGATAAGCACTTCAGAAGACCAAAATCTCAACTTCACCAAACCACCCAACTTTCAATGCTGGGTTCCCTGAAGTGCTTATTTCAGTGAGATAAGTACTTCACTACGCCAAAATCTCAACCTCACCAAGCGACTCAACTTTTGATACTGGTTTCACTGAAATGCTTCTTCAGAAGGCCAAAATCTCAACTTCAGAAAACCAGCCAACTTTCGATACTGGATTTACCCAAATGCTTATTTCAGTGATATAAGCACTTCAGAAGACCAAAATCTAAACTTAACCAATCAACCCAACTTTCAATGCTGGGTTCACTGAAGTGCTTACTTCAGTGAGATAAGCACGTCAGAAGACCAAAATCTAAACTACACCAAACCACCCAACTTTCAATGCTGGGTTCACTGAAGTGCTTATTACAGTGAGATAAGCACTTCAGAAGACCAAAATCTCAACATCTCAAAACCACTCAACTTTCGATGCTGTGTTCACTGAAGTGCTTATTTCAGTGAGATAAGCACTTCAGAAGACCAAAATCTAAACTTCACCAAACCACCAAACTTTCAATGCTGGGTTCACTGACGTGCTTATTTCAGTGAGATAAGCACTTCAGAAGACCAAAATCTCAACATCACAAAACCACTCAAATTTCGATGCTGGGTTCACTGAAGTGCTTATTTCATTGAGATAAGCACTTCACTTCGCCATAATCCCAACCTCACCAAGCGACTCAACTTTTGATGCTGGTTCCACTGAATTGCTTATTTCAGTGAGATAAGCACTTCAGTCGGCCAAAATCTAAACTTCACTAAAAGACTCATCTTTTGATGCTGATTTCACTGAAATGCTTCTATCAGTGAGATATGCACATCAGAAAGCCAAAGTCTCAACTTCACCAAACCACCCAACTTTCGATCCAAGATATACCCAAAGGCTAATTTCAGTGAGATAAGCACTTCAGAAGACCAAAATCTAAACTTCACCAATCCGCCCAACTATCAATGCTGGGTTCTCTGAAGTGCTTATTTCAGTGAGATAAGCACTTCAGAAGACCAAAATCTAAACTTCACCAAACCATCCAACTTTCAATGCTGGGTGCACTGAAATGCTTCTTTCAGTCAGATAAGCACTTCAGAAGAACAAAATCTCAACATCTCAAAACCACTCAACTTTCGATGCTGGGTTCACTGAAGTGTTTATTTCAGTGAGATAAGCACTTCAGAAGACCAAAATCTCAACATCAACAAACCACTCAAATTTCGATGCTGGGTTCTCTGAAGTGCTTATTTCAGTGAGATAAGCACTTCAGAAGACCAAAATCTAAACTTCACCAAACCATCCAACTTTCAATGCTGGGTTCACTGAAATGCTTCTTTCAGTCAGATAAGCACTTCAGAAGACCAAAATCTAAACTTCACCAATCCACTCAACTTTCGATGCTGTGTTCACTGAAGTGCTTATTTCAGTGAGATAAGCACTTCAGAAGACCAAAATCTAAACTTCACCAATCCGCCCAACTTTCAATGCTGGGTTCTCTGAAGTGCTTATTACAGTCAGATAAGCACTTCAGAAGACCAAAATCTCAACATCACAAAACCACTCAAATTTCGATGCTGGGTTCACTGAAGTGCTTATTTCAGTGAGATAAGCACTTCAGAAGACCAAAATCTAAACTTCACCAAACCATCCAACTTTCAATGCTGGGTTGACTGAAATGCTTCTTTCAGTCAGATAAGCACTTCAGAAGAACAAAATATCAAAATCTCAAAACCACTCAACTTTCGTTGCTGGTTTCACTGAAGTGCTTATTTCAGTGAGATAATCACTTCAGAAGACCGAAATCTCTACATCACCAAACGACTCAAATTTCGATGCTGGGTTCACTGAAGTGCTTATTTCAGTGAGATAAGCACTTCAGAAGACCAAAATCTCAACTTCACCAAACCACCCAACTTTCAATGTTGGGTTCCCTGAAGTGCTTATTTCAGTGAGATAAGTACTTCACTACGCCAAAATCTCAACCTCACCAAGCGACTCAACTTTTGATACTGGTTTCACTGAAATGCTTCTTCAGAAGGCCAAAATCTCAACTTCAGAAAACCAGCCAACTTTCGATACTGGATTTACCCAAATGCTTATTTCAGTGATATAAGCACTTCAGAAGACCAAAATCTAAACTTAACCAATCAACCCAACTTTCAATGCTGGGTTCACTGAAGTGCTTACTTCAGTGAGATAAGCACGTCAGAAGACCAAAATCTAAACTTCACCAAACCACCAAACTTTCAATGCTGGGTTCACTGACGTGCTTATTTCAGTGAGATAAGCACTTCAGAAGACCAAAATCTCAACATCTCAAAACCACTCAACTTTCGATGCTGTGTTCACTGAAGTGCTTATTTCAGTGAGATAAGCACTTCAGAAGACCAAAATCTAAACTTCACCAAACCACCAAACTTTCAATGCTGGGTTCACTGACGTGCTTATTTCAGTGAGATAAGCACTTCAGAAGACCAAAATCTCAACATCACAAAACCACTCAAATTTCGATGCTGGGTTCACTGAAGTGCTTATTTCATTGAGATAAGCACTTCACTTCGCCATAATCCCAACCTTACCAAGCGACTCAACTTTTGATGCTGGTTCCACTGAATTGCTTATTTCAGTGAGATAAGCACTTCAGTCGGCCAAAATCTAAACTTCACTAAAAGACTCATCTTTTGATGCTGATTTCACTGAAATGCTTCTATCAGTGAGATATGCACATCAGAAAGCCAAAGTCTCAACTTCACCAAACCACCCAACTTTCGATCCAAGATATACCCAAAGGCTAATTTCAGTGAGATAAGCACTTCAGAAGACCAAAATCTAAACTTCACCAATCCGCCCAACTATCAATGCTGGGTTCTCTGAAGTGCTTATTTCAGTGAGATAAGCACTTCAGAAGACCAAAATCTCAACATCACAAAACCACTCAAATTTCGATGCTGGGTTCACTGAAGTGCTTATTTCAGTGAGATAAGCACTTCAGAAGACCAAAATCTAAACTTCACCAAACCATCCAACTTTCAATGCTGGGTTCACTGAAGTGCTTACTTCAGTGAGATAAGCACGTCAGAAGACCAAAATCTAAACTTCACCAAACCACCCAACTTTCAATGCTGGGTTCACTGAAGTGTTTATTTCAGTGAGATAAGCACTTCAGAAGACCAAAATCTCAACATCAACAAACCACTCAAATTTCGATGCTGGGTTCACTGAAGTGCTTATTTCAGTGAGATAAGCACTTCAGAAGACCAAAATCTAAACTTCACCAAACCATCCAACTTTCAATGCTGGGTTCACTGAAATGCTTCTTTCAGTCAGATAAGCACTTCAGAAGACCAAAATCTAAACTTCACCAAACCACCCAACTTTCAATGCTGGGTTCACTGACGTGCTTATTTCAGTGAGATAAGCACTTCAGAAGACCAAGATCTAAACTTCACCAAACCACCCAACTTTCAATGCTGGGTTCACTGAAGTGCTTATTTCAGTGAGATAAGCACTTCAGAAGACCAAAATCTCAACATCACAAAACCACTCAAATTTCGATGCTGGGTTCACTGAAGTGCTTATTTCAGTGAGATAAGCACTTCAGAAGTTCAAAATCTAAACATCTCAAAACCACTCAACTTTCAATGCTGGGTTCACTGAAGTGCTTATTTCAGAGAGATAAGCACTTCAGAAGACCAAAATCTAAACTTCACCAAACCATCCAACTTTCAATGCTGGGTGCACTGAAATGCTTCTTTCAGTCAGATAAGCACTTCAGAAGAACAAAATCTCAACATCTCAAAACCACTCAACTTTCGATGCTGGGTTCACTGAAGTGTTTATTTCAGTGAGATAAGCACTTCAGAAGACCAAAATCTCAACATCAACAAACCACTCAAATTTCGATGCTGGGTTCACTGAAGTGCTTATTTCAGTGAGATAAGCACTTCAGAAGACCAAAATCTAAACTTCACCAAACCATCCAACTTTCAATGCTGGGTTCACTGAAATGCTTCTTTCAGTCAGATAAGCACTTCAGAAGACCAAAATCTAAACTTCACCAAACCACCCAACTTTCAATGCTGGGTTCACTGACGTGCTTATTTCAGTGAGATAAGCACTTCAGAAGACCAAGATCTAAACTTCACCAAACCACCCAACTTTCAATGCTGGGTTCACTGAAGTGCTTATTTCAGTGAGATAAGCACTTCAGAAGACCAAAATCTCAACATCACAAAACCACTCAAATTTCGATGCTGGGTTCACTGAAGTGCTTATTTCAGTGAGATAAGCACTTCAGAAGTTCAAAATCTAAACATCTCAAAACCACTCAACTTTCAATGCTGGGTTCACTGAAGTGCTTATTTCAGAGAGATAAGCACTTCAGAAGACCAAAATCTAAACTTCACCGAACCACCCAACTTTCAATGCTGGGTTCACTGACGTGCTTATTTCAGTGAGATAAGCACTTCAGAAGACCAAAATCTGAACATCACAAAACCACTCAAATTTCGATGCTGGGTTCACTGAAGTGATTATTTCATTGAGATAAGCACTTCACTTCGCCAAAATCCCAACCTCACCAAGCGACTCAACTTTTGATGCTGGTTCCACTGAATTGCTTATTTCATTGAGATAAGCACTTCAGTAGGCCAAAATCTAAACTTCACTAAACGACTCATCTTTTGATGCTGATTTCACTGAAATGCTTCTTTCAGTGAGATATGCACATCAGAAGGCCAAAATCTCAACTTCACCAAACCACCCAACTTTCGATCCAGGATATACCCAAAGGCTAATTTCAGTGAGATAAGCACTTCAGAAGACAAAAATCTAAACTTCACCAAACCACTCAACTTTCGATGCTGGGATCACTGAAGTGCTTATTTCAGTGAGATAAGCACTTCAGAATGCCAAAATCCCAACCTCACCAAACGACTCAACTTTTGATACTGGTTTCACTGAAAAGCTTCTTT
The DNA here is from genome assembly GCF_030684315.1 of Stegostoma tigrinum. NCBI lineage: Eukaryota > Metazoa > Chordata > Chondrichthyes > Orectolobiformes > Stegostomatidae > Stegostoma > Stegostoma tigrinum. The sequence continues at coordinate 583,976 of NW_026728080.1, forward strand.
CATTCAGATAAGCACTTCAGAAGGCCAAAATCTCAACTTCACAAAACCAGCCAACTTTCGATACTGGATTTACCCAAATGCTTATTTCAGTGAGAAAAGCACTTCAGAAGACCAAAAGCTCAACTTCACCAAACCACCCAAATTTCAATGCTGGGTTCACTGATGTGCTTATTTCAGTGAGATAAGCACTTCAGAAGACAAAAATCTAAACTTCACCAATCCACTCAACTTTCGATGCTGTGTTCACTGAAGTGCTTATTTCAGTGAGATAAGCACTTCAGAAGACCAAAATCTAAACTTCACCAATCCGCCCAACTTTCAATGCTGGGTTCTCTGAAGTGCTTATTTCAGTCAGATAAGCACTTCAGAAGACCAAAATCTCAACATCACAAAACCACTCAAATTTCGATGCTGGGTTCACTGAAGTGCTTATTTCAGTGAGATAAGCACTTCAGAAGACCAAAATCTAAACTTCACCAAACCATCCAACTTTCAATGCTGGGTTGACTGAAATGCTTCTTTCAGTCAGATAAGCACTTCAGAAGAACAAAATATCAAAATCTCAAAACCACTCAACTTTCGTTGCTGGTTTCACTGAAGTGCTTATTTCAGTGAGATAATCACTTCAGAAGACCGAAATCTCTACATCACCAAACCATCCAACTTTCAATGCTGGGTTCACTGACGTGCTTATTTCAGTGAGATAAGCACTTCAGAAGACCAAAATCTCAACATCACAAAACCACTCAAATTTCGATGCTGGGTTCACTGAAGTGCTTATTTCATTGAGATAAGCACTTCACTTCGCCATAATCCCAACCTCACCAAGCGACTCAACTTTTGATGCTGGTTCCACTGAATTGCTTATTTCAGTGAGATAAGCACTTCAGTCGGCCAAAATCTAAACTACACTAAACGACTCATCTTTTGATGCTGATTTCACTGAAATGCTTCTATCAGTGAGATATGCACATCAGAAAGCCAAAGTCTCAACTTCACCAAACCACCCAACTTTCGATCCAAGATATACCCAAAGGCTAATTTCAGTGAGATAAGCACTTCAGAAGACCAAAATCTAAACTTCACCAATCCGCCCAACTATCAATGCTGGGTTCTCTGAAGTGCTTATTTCAGTGAGATAAGCACTTCAGAAGACCAAAATCTCAACATCACAAAACCACTCAAATTTCGATGCTGGGTTCACTGAAGTGCTTATTTCAGTGAGATAAGCACTTCAGAAGACCAAAATCTAAACTTCACCAAACCATCCAACTTTCAATGCTGGGTGCACTGAAATGCTTCTTTCAGTCAGATAAGCACTTCAGAAGAACAAAATCTCAACATCTCAAAACCACTCAACTTTCGATGCTGGGTTCACTGAAGTGTTTATTTCAGTGAGATAAGCACTTCAGAAGACCAAAATCTCAACATCAACAAACCACTCAAATTTCGATGCTGGGTTCACTGAAGTGCTTATTTCAGTGAGATAAGCACTTCAGAAGACCAAAATCTAAACTTCACCAAACCATCCAACTTTCAATGCTGGGTTCACTGAAATGCTTCTTTCAGTCAGATAAGCACTTCAGAAGACCAAAATCTAAACTTCACCAAACCACCCAACTTTCAATGCTGGGTTCACTGACGTGCTTATTTCAGTGAGATAAGCACTTCAGAAGACCAAGATCTAAACTTCACCAAACCACCCAACTTTCAATGCTGGGTTCACTGAAGTGCTTATTTCAGTGAGATAAGCACTTCAGAAGACCAAAATCTCAACATCACAAAACCACTCAAATTTCGATGCTGGGTTCACTGAAGTGCTTATTTCAGTGAGATAAGCACTTCAGAAGTTCAAAATCTAAACATCTCAAAACCACTCAACTTTCAATGCTGGGTTCACTGAAGTGCTTATTTCAGAGAGATAAGCACTTCAGAAGACCAAAATCTAAACTTCACCGAACCACCCAACTTTCAATGCTGGGTTCACTGACGTGCTTATTTCAGTGAGATAAGCACTTCAGAAGACCAAAATCTGAACATCACAAAACCACTCAAATTTCGATGCTGGGTTCACTGAAGTGATTATTTCATTGAGATAAGCACTTCACTTCGCCAAAATCCCAACCTCACCAAGCGACTCAACTTTTGATGCTGGTTCCACTGAATTGCTTATTTCATTGAGATAAGCACTTCAGTAGGCCAAAATCTAAACTTCACTAAACGACTCATCTTTTGATGCTGATTTCACTGAAATGCTTCTTTCAGTGAGATATGCACATCAGAAGGCCAAAATCTCAACTTCACCAAACCACCCAACTTTCGATCCAGGATATACCCAAAGGCTAATTTCAGTGAGATAAGCACTTCAGAAGACAAAAATCTAAACTTCACCAAACCACTCAACTTTCGATGCTGGGATCACTGAAGTGCTTATTTCAGTGAGATAAGCACTTCAGAATGCCAAAATCCCAACCTCACCAAACGACTCAACTTTTGATACTGGTTTCACTGAAAAGCTTCTTTCATTCAGATAAGCACTTCAGAAGGCCAAAATCTCAACTTCACAAAACCAGCCAACTTTCGATACTGGATTTACCCTAATGCTTATTTCAGTGAGAAAAGCACTTCAGAAGACCAAAAGCTCAACTTCACCAAACCACCCAAATTTCAATGCTGGGTTCACTGATGTGCTTATTTCAGTGAGATAAGCACTTCAGAAGACAAAAATCTAAACTTCACCAATCCACTCAACTTTCGATGCTGTGTTCACTGAAGTGCTTATTTCAGTGAGATAAGCACTTCAGAAGACCAAAATCTAAACTTCACCAATCCGCCCAACTTTCAATGCTGGGTTCTCTGAAGTGCTTATTACAGTCAGATAAACACTTCAGAAGACCAAAATCTCAACATCACAAAACCACTCAAATTTCGATGCTGGGTTCACTGAAGTGCTTATTTCAGTGAGATAAGCACTTCAGAAGACCAAAATCTAAACTTCACCAAACCATCCAACTTTCAATGCTGGGTTGACTGAAATGCTTCTTTCAGTCAGATAAGCACTTCAGAAGAACAAAATATCAAAATCTCAAAACCACTCAACTTTCGTTGCTGGTTTCACTGAAGTGCTTATTTCAGTGAGATAATCACTTCAGAAGACCGAAATCTCTACATCACCAAACGACTCAAATTTCGATGCTGGGTTCACTGAAGTGCTTATTTCAGTGAGATAAGCACTTCAGAAGACCAAAATCTCAACTTCACCAAACCACCCAACTTTCAATGCTGGGTTCCCTGAAGTGCTTATTTCAGTGAGATAAGTACTTCACTACGCCAAAATCTCAACCTCACCAAGCGACTCAACTTTTGATACTGGTTTCACTGAAATGCTTCTTCAGAAGGCCAAAATCTCAACTTCAGAAAACCAGCCAACTTTCGATACTGGATTTACCCAAATGCTTATTTCAGTGATATAAGCACTTCAGAAGACCAAAATCTAAACTTAACCAATCAACCCAACTTTCAATGCTGGGTTCACTGAAGTGCTTACTTCAGTGAGATAAGCACGTCAGAAGACCAAAATCTAAACTTCACCAAACCACCCAACTTTCAATGCTGGGTTCACTGAAGTGTTTATTTCAGTGAGATAAGCACTTCAGAAGACCAAAATCTCAACATCAACAAACCACTCAAATTTCGATGCTGGGTTCACTGAAGTGCTTATTTCAGTGAGATAAGCACTTCAGAAGACCAAAATCTAAACTTCACCAAACCATCCAACTTTCAATGCTGGGTTCACTGAAATGCTTCTTTCAGTCAGATAAGCACTTCAGAAGACCAAAATCTAAACTTCACCAAACCACCCAACTTTCAATGCTGGGTTCACTGACGTGCTTATTTCAGTGAGATAAGCACTTCAGAAGACCAAGATCTAAACTTCACCAAACCACCCAACTTTCAATGCTGGGTTCACTGAAGTGCTTATTTCAGTGAGATAAGCACTTCAGAAGACCAAAATCTCAACATCACAAAACCACTCAAATTTCGATGCTGGGTTCACTGAAGTGCTTATTTCAGTGAGATAAGCACTTCAGAAGTTCAAAATCTAAACATCTCAAAACCACTCAACTTTCAATGCTGGGTTCACTGAAGTGCTTATTTCAGAGAGATAAGCACTTCAGAAGACCAAAATCTAAACTTCACCGAACCACCCAACTTTCAATGCTGGGTTCACTGACGTGCTTATTTCAGTGAGATAAGCACTTCAGAAGACCAAAATCTGAACATCACAAAACCACTCAAATTTCGATGCTGGGTTCACTGAAGTGATTATTTCATTGAGATAAGCACTTCACTTCGCCAAAATCCCAACCTCACCAAGCGACTCAACTTTTGATGCTGGTTCCACTGAATTGCTTATTTCATTGAGATAAGCACTTCAGTAGGCCAAAATCTAAACTTCACTAAACGACTCATCTTTTGATGCTGATTTCACTGAAATGCTTCTTTCAGTGAGATATGCACATCAGAAGGCCAAAATCTCAACTTCACCAAACCACCCAACTTTCGATCCAGGATATACCCAAAGGCTAATTTCAGTGAGATAAGCACTTCAGAAGACAAAAATCTAAACTTCACCAAACCACTCAACTTTCGATGCTGGGATCACTGAAGTGCTTATTTCAGTGAGATAAGCACTTCAGAATGCCAAAATCCCAACCTCACCAAACGACTCAACTTTTGATACTGGTTTCACTGAAAAGCTTCTTTCATTCAGATAAGCACTTCAGAAGGCCAAAATCTCAACTTCACAAAACCAGCCAACTTTCGATACTGGATTTACCCTAATGCTTATTTCAGTGAGAAAAGCACTTCAGAAGACCAAAAGCTCAACTTCACCAAACCACCCAAATTTCAATGCTGGGTTCACTGATGTGCTTATTTCAGTGAGATAAGCACTTCAGAAGACAAAAATCTAAACTTCACCAATCCACTCAACTTTCGATGCTGTGTTCACTGAAGTGCTTATTTCAGTGAGATAAGCACTTCAGAAGACCAAAATCTAAACTTCACCAATCCGCCCAACTTTCAATGCTGGGTTCTCTGAAGTGCTTATTACAGTCAGATAAGCACTTCAGAAGACCAAAATCTCAACATCACAAAACCACTCAAATTTCGATGCTGGGTTCACTGAAGTGCTTATTTCAGTGAGATAAGCACTTCAGAAGACCAAAATCTAAACTTCACCAAACCATCCAACTTTCAATGCTGGGTTGACTGAAATGCTTCTTTCAGTCAGATAAGCACTTCAGAAGAACAAAATATCAAAATCTCAAAACCACTCAACTTTCGTTGCTGGTTTCACTGAAGTGCTTATTTCAGTGAGATAATCACTTCAGAAGACCGAAATCTCTACATCACCAAACGACTCAAATTTCGATGCTGGGTTCACTGAAGTGCTTATTTCAGTGAGATAAGCACTTCAGAAGACCAAAATCTCAACTTCACCAAACCACCCAACTTTCAATGCTGGGTTCCCTGAAGTGCTTATTTCAGTGAGATAAGTACTTCACTACGCCAAAATCTCAACCTCACCAAGCGACTCAACTTTTGATACTGGTTTCACTGAAATGCTTCTTCAGAAGGCCAAAATCTCAACTTCAGAAAACCAGCCAACTTTCGATACTGGATTTACCCAAATGCTTATTTCAGTGATATAAGCACTTCAGAAGACCAAAATCTAAACTTAATCAATCAACCCAACTTTCAATGCTGGGTTCACTGAAGTGCTTACTTCAGTGAGATAAGCACGTCAGAAGACCAAAATCTAAACTACACCAAACCACCCAACTTTCAATGCTGGGTTCACTGAAGTGCTTATTACAGTGAGATAAGCACTTCAGAAGACCAAAATCTCAACATCTCAAAACCACTCAACTTTCGATGCTGTGTTCACTGAAGTGCTTATTTCAGTGAGATAAGCACTTCAGAAGACCAAAATCTAAACTTCACCAAACCACCAAACTTTCAATGCTGGGTTCACTGACGTGCTTATTTCAGTGAGATAAGCACTTCAGAAGACCAAAATCTCAACATCACAAAACCACTCAAATTTCGATGCTGGGTTCACTGAAGTGCTTATTTCATTGAGATAAGCACTTCACTTCGCCATAATCCCAACCTCACCAAGCGACTCAACTTTTGATGCTGGTTCCACTGAATTGCTTATTTCAGTGAGATAAGCACTTCAGTCGGCCAAAATCTAAACTTCACTAAAAGACTCATCTTTTGATGCTGATTTCACTGAAATGCTTCTATCAGTGAGATATGCACATCAGAAAGCCAAAGTCTCAACTTCACCAAACCACCCAACTTTCGATCCAAGATATACCCAAAGGCTAATTTCAGTGAGATAAGCACTTCAGAAGACCAAAATCTAAACTTCACCAATCCGCCCAACTATCAATGCTGGGTTCTCTGAAGTGCTTATTTCAGTGAGATAAGCACTTCAGAAGACCAAAATCTAAACTTCACCAAACCATCCAACTTTCAATGCTGGGTGCACTGAAATGCTTCTTTCAGTCAGATAAGCACTTCAGAAGAACAAAATCTCAACATCTCAAAACCACTCAACTTTCGATGCTGGGTTCACTGAAGTGTTTATTTCAGTGAGATAAGCACTTCAGAAGACCAAAATCTCAACATCAACAAACCACTCAAATTTCGATGCTGGGTTCTCTGAAGTGCTTATTTCAGTGAGATAAGCACTTCAGAAGACCAAAATCTAAACTTCACCAAACCATCCAACTTTCAATGCTGGGTTCACTGAAATGCTTCTTTCAGTCAGATAAGCACTTCAGAAGACCAAAATCTAAACTTCACCAATCCACTCAACTTTCGATGCTGTGTTCACTGAAGTGCTTATTTCAGTGAGATAAGCACTTCAGAAGACCAAAATCTAAACTTCACCAATCCGCCCAACTTTCAATGCTGGGTTCTCTGAAGTGCTTATTACAGTCAGATAAGCACTTCAGAAGACCAAAATCTCAACATCACAAAACCACTCAAATTTCGATGCTGGGTTCACTGAAGTGCTTATTTCAGTGAGATAAGCACTTCAGAAGACCAAAATCTAAACTTCACCAAACCATCCAACTTTCAATGCTGGGTTGACTGAAATGCTTCTTTCAGTCAGATAAGCACTTCAGAAGAACAAAATATCAAAATCTCAAAACCACTCAACTTTCGTTGCTGGTTTCACTGAAGTGCTTATTTCAGTGAGATAATCACTTCAGAAGACCGAAATCTCTACATCACCAAACGACTCAAATTTCGATGCTGGGTTCACTGAAGTGCTTATTTCAGTGAGATAAGCACTTCAGAAGACCAAAATCTCAACTTCACCAAACCACCCAACTTTCAATGTTGGGTTCCCTGAAGTGCTTATTTCAGTGAGATAAGTACTTCACTACGCCAAAATCTCAACCTCACCAAGCGACTCAACTTTTGATACTGGTTTCACTGAAATGCTTCTTCAGAAGGCAAAAATCTCAACTTCAGAAAACCAGCCAACTTTCGATACTGGATTTACCCAAATGCTTATTTCAGTGATATAAGCACTTCAGAAGACCAAAATCTAAACTTAACCAATCAACCCAACTTTCAATGCTGGGTTCACTGAAGTGCTTACTTCAGTGAGATAAGCACGTCAGAAGACCAAAATCTAAACTTCACCAAACCACCAAACTTTCAATGCTGGGTTCACTGACGTGCTTATTTCAGTGAGATAAGCACTTCAGAAGACCAAAATCTCAACATCTCAAAACCACTCAACTTTCGATGCTGTGTTCACTGAAGTGCTTATTTCAGTGAGATAAGCACTTCAGAAGACCAAAATCTAAACTTCACCAAACCACCAAACTTTCAATGCTGGGTTCACTGACGTGCTTATTTCAGTGAGATAAGCACTTCAGAAGACCAAAATCTCAACATCACAAAACCACTCAAATTTCGATGCTGGGTTCACTGAAGTGCTTATTTCATTGAGATAAGCACTTCACTTCGCCATAATCCCAACCTTACCAAGCGACTCAACTTTTGATGCTGGTTCCACTGAATTGCTTATTTCAGTGAGATAAGCACTTCAGTCGGCCAAAATCTAAACTTCACTAAAAGACTCATCTTTTGATGCTGATTTCACTGAAATGCTTCTATCAGTGAGATATGCACATCAGAAAGCCAAAGTCTCAACTTCACCAAACCACCCAACTTTCGATCCAAGATATACCCAAAGGCTAATTTCAGTGAGATAAGCACTTCAGAAGACCAAAATCTAAACTTCACCAATCCGCCCAACTATCAATGCTGGGTTCTCTGAAGTGCTTATTTCAGTGAGATAAGCACTTCAGAAGACCAAAATCTCAACATCACAAAACCACTCAAATTTCGATGCTGGGTTCACTGAAGTGCTTATTTCAGTGAGATAAGCACTTCAGAAGACCAAAATCTAAACTTCACCAAACCATCCAACTTTCAATGCTGGGTTCACTGAAGTGCTTACTTCAGTGAGATAAGCACGTCAGAAGACCAAAATCTAAACTTCACCAAACCACCCAACTTTCAATGCTGGGTTCACTGAAGTGTTTATTTCAGTGAGATAAGCACTTCAGAAGACCAAAATCTCAACATCAACAAACCACTCAAATTTCGATGCTGGGTTCACTGAAGTGCTTATTTCAGTGAGATAAGCACTTCAGAAGACCAAAATCTAAACTTCACCAAACCATCCAACTTTCAATGCTGGGTTCACTGAAATGCTTCTTTCAGTCAGATAAGCACTTCAGAAGACCAAAATCTAAACTTCACCAAACCACCCAACTTTCAATGCTGGGTTCACTGACGTGCTTATTTCAGTGAGATAAGCACTTCAGAAGACCAAGATCTAAACTTCACCAAACCACCCAACTTTCAATGCTGGGTTCACTGAAGTGCTTATTTCAGTGAGATAAGCACTTCAGAAGACCAAAATCTCAACATCACAAAACCACTCAAATTTCGATGCTGGGTTCACTGAAGTGCTTATTTCAGTGAGATAAGCACTTCAGAAGTTCAAAATCTAAACATCTCAAAACCACTCAACTTTCAATGCTGGGTTCACTGAAGTGCTTATTTCAGAGAGATAAGCACTTCAGAAGACCAAAATCTAAACTGCACCGAACCACCCAACTTTCAATGCTGGGTTCACTGACGTGCTTATTTCAGTGAGATAAGCACTTCAGAAGACCAAAATCTCAACATCACAAAACCACTCAAATTTCGATGCTGGGTTCACTGAAGTGATTATTTCATTGAGATAAGCACTTCACTTCGCCAAAATCCCAACCTCACCAAGCGACTCAACTTTTGATGCTGGTTCCACTGAATTGCTTATTTCATTGAGATAAGCACTTCAGTAGGCCAAAATCTAAACTTCACTAAACGACTCATCTTTTGATGCTGATTTCACTGAAATGCTTCTTTCAGTGAGATATGCACATCAGAAGGCCAAAATCTCAACTTCACCAAACCACCCAACTTTCGATCCAGGATATACCCAAAGGCTAATTTCAGTGAGATAATCACTTCAGAAGACCAAAATCTAAACTTCACCAAACCACTCAACTTTCGATGCTGGGATCACTGAAGTGCTTATTTCAGTGAGATAAGCACTTCAGAATGCCAAAATCCCAACCTCACCAAACGACTCAACTTTTGATACTGGTTTCACTGAAAAGCTTCTTTCATTCAGATAAGCACTTCAGAAGGCCAAAATCTCAACTTCACAAAACCAGCCAACTTTCGATACTGGATTTACCCTAATGCTTATTTCAGTGAGAAAAGCACTTCAGAAGACCAAAAGCTCAACTTCACCAAACCACCCAAATTTCAATGCTGGGTTCACTGATGTGCTTATTTCAGTGAGATAAGCACTTCAGAAGACAAAAATCTAAACTTCACCAATCCACTCAACTTTCGATGCTGTGTTCACTGAAGTGCTTATTTCAGTGAGAAAAGCACTTCAGAAGACCAAAAGCTCAACTTCACCAATCCGCCCAACTTTCAATGCTGGGTTCTCTGAAGTGCTTATTTCAGTGAGATAAGCACTTCAGAAGACCAAAATCTCAACATCACAAAACCACTCAAATTTCGATGCTGGGTTCACTGAAGTGCTTATTTCAGTGAGATAAGCACTTCAGAAGACCAAAATCTAAACTTCACCAAACCATCCAACTTTCAATGCTGGGTTGACTGAAATGCTTCTATCAGTCAGATAAGCACTTCAGAAGAACAAAATATCAAAATCTCAAAACCACTCAACTTTCGTTGCTGGTTTCACTGAAGTGCTTATTTCAGTGAGATAATCACTTCAGAAGACCAAAATCTCTACATCACCAAACGACTCAAATTTCGATGCTGGGTTCACTGAAGTGCCTATTTCAGTGAGATAAGCACTTCAGAAGACCAAAATCTCAACTTCACCAAACCACCCAACTTTCAATGCTGGGTTCACTGAAGTGCTTATTTCAGTGAAATAAGTACTTCACTACGCCAAAATCTCAACCTCACCAAGCGACTCAACTTTTGATACTGGTTTCACTGAAATGCTTCTTCAGAAGGCCAAAATCTCAACTTCAGAAAACCAGCCAACTTTCGATACTGGATTTACCCAAATGCTTATTTCAGTGATATAAGCACTTCAGAAGACCAAAATCTAAACTTAACCAATCAACCCAACTTTCAATGCTGGGTTCACTGAAGTGCTTACTTCAGTGAGATAAGCACGTCAGAAGACCAAAATCTAAACTTCACCAAACCACCCAACTTTCAATGCTGGGTTCACTGAAGTGCTTATTACAGTGAGATAAGCACTTCAGAAGTTCAAAATCGAAACATCTCAAAACCACTCAACTTTCGATGCTGTGTTCACTGAAGTGCTTATTTCAGTGAGATAAGCACTTCAGAAGACCAAAATCTAAACTTCACCAAACCACCAAACTTTCAATGCTGGGTTCACTGACGTGCTTATTTCAGTGAGATAAGCACTTCAGAAGACCAAAATCTCAACATCACAAAACCACTCAAATTTCGATGCTGGGTTCACTGAAGTGCTTATTTCATTGAGATAAGCACTTCACTTCGCCATAATCCCAACCTCACCAAGCGACTCAACTTTTGATGCTGGTTCCACTGAATTGCTTATTTCAGTGAGATAAGCACTTCAGTCGGCCAAAATCTAAACTTCACTAAACGACTCATCTTTTGATGCTGATTTCACTGAAATGCTTCTATCAGTGAGATATGCACATCAGAAAGCCAAAGTCTCAACTTCACCAAACCACCCAACTTTCGATCCAAGATATACCCAAAGGCTAATTTCAGTGAGATAAGCACTTCAGAAGACCAAAATCTAAACTTCACCAATCCGCCCAACTATCAATGCTGGGTTCTCTGAAGTGCTTATTTCAGTGAGATAAGCACTTCAGAAGACCAAAATCTCAACATCACAAAACCACTCAAATTTCGATGCTGGGTTCACTGAAGTGCTTATTTCAGTGAGATAAGCACTTCAGAAGACCAAAATCTAAACTTCACCAAACCATCCAACTTTCAATGCTGGGTGCACTGAAATGCTTCTTTCAGTCAGATAAGCACTTCAGAAGAACAAAATCTCAACATCTCAAAACCACTCAACTTTCGATGCTGGGTTCACTGAAGTGTTTATTTCAGTGAGATAAGCACTTCAGAAGACCAAAATCTCAACATCAACAAACCACTCAAATTTCGATGCTGGGTTCACTGAAGTGCTTATTTCAGTGAGATAAGCACTTCAGAAGACCAAAATCTAAACTTCACCAAACCATCCAACTTTCAATGCTGGGTTCACTGAAATGCTTCTTTCAGTCAGATAAGCACTTCAGAAGACCAAAATCTAAACTTCACCAAACCACCCAATTTTCAATGCTGGGTTCACTGACGTGCTTATTTCAGTGAGATAAGCACTTCAGAAGACCAAGATCTAAACTTCACCAAACCACCCAACTTTCAATGCTGGGTTCACTGAAGTGCTTATTTCAGTGAGATAAGCACTTCAGAAGACCAAAATCTCAACATCACAAAACCACTCAAATTTCGATGATGGGTTCACTGAAGTGCTTATTTCAGTGAGATAAGCACTTCAGAAGTTCAAAATCTAAACATCTCAAAACCACTCAACTTTCAATGCTGGGTTCACTGAAGTGCTTATTTCAGAGAGAATAAGCACTTCAGAAGACCAAAATCTAAACTTCACCGAACCACCCAACTTTCAATGCTGGGTTCACTGACGTGCTTATTTCAGTGAGATAAGCACTTCAGAAGACCAAAATCTGAACATCACAAAACCACTCAAATTTCGATGCTGGGTTCACTGAAGTGATTATTTCATTGAGATAAGCACTTTACTTCGCCAAAATCCCAACCTCACCAAGCGACTCAACTTTTGATGCTGGTTCCACTGAATTGCTTATTTCATTGAGATAAGCACTTCAGTAGGCCAAAATCTAAACTTCACTAAACGACTCATCTTTTGATGCTGATTTCACTGAAATGCTTCTTTCAGTGAGATATGCACATCAGAAGGCCAAAATCTAAACTTCACCAAACCATCCAACTTTCAATGCTGGGTTGACTGAAATGCTTCTTTCAGTCAGATAAGCACTTCAGAAGAACAAAATATCAAAATCTCAAAACAACTCAACTTTCGTTGCTGGTTTCACTGAAGTGCTTATTTCAGTGAGATAATCACTTCAGAAGACCGAAATCTCTACATCACCAAACGACTCAAATTTCGATGCTGGGTTCACTGAAGTGCTTATTTCAGTGAGATAAGCACTTCAGAAGACCAAAATCTCAACTTCACCAAACCACCCAACTTTCAATGCTGGGTTCCCTGAAGTGCTTATTTCAGTGAGATAAGTACTTCACTACGCCAAAATCTCAACCTCACCAAGCGACTCAACTTTTGATACTGGTTTCACTGAAATGCTTCTTCAGAAAGCCAAAATCTCAACTTCAGAAAACCAGCCAACTTTCGATACTGGATTTACCCAAATGCTTATTTCAGTGATATAAGCACTTCAGAAGACCAAAATCTAAACTTAACCAATCAACCCAACTTTCAATGCTGGGGTCACTGAAGTGCTTACTTCAGTGAGATAAGCACGTCAGAAGACCAAAATCTAAACTTCACCAAACCACCCAACTTTCAATGCTGGGTTCACTGAAGTGTTTATTTCAGTGAGATAAGCACTTCAGAAGACCAAAATCTCAACATCAACAAACCACTCAAATTTCGATGCTGGGTTCACTGAAGTGCTTATTTCAGTGAGATAAGCACTTCAGAAGACCAAAATCTAAACTTCACCAAACCATCCAACTTTCAATGCTGGGTTCACTGAAATGCTTCTTTCAGTCAGATAAGCACTTCAGAAGACCAAAATCTAAACTTCACCAAACCACCCAACTTTCAATGCTGGGTTCACTGACGTGCTTATTTCAGTGAGATAAGCACTTCAGAAGACCAAGATCTAAACTTCACCAAACCACCCAACTTTCAATGCTGGGTTCACTGAAGTGCTTATTTCAGTGAGATAAGCACTTCAGAAGACCAAAATCTCAACATCACAAAACCACTCAAATTTCGATGCTGGGTTCACTGAAGTGCTTATTTCAGTGAGATAAGCACTTCAGAAGTTCAAAATCTAAACATCTCAAAACCACTCAACTTTCAATGCTGGGTTCACTGAAGTGCTTATTTCAGAGAGATAAGCACTTCAGAAGACCAAAATCTAAACTGCACCGAACCACCCAACTTTCAATGCTGGGTTCACTGACGTGCTTATTTCAGTGAGATAAGCACTTCAGAAGACCAAAATCTCAACATCACAAAACCACTCAAATTTCGATGCTGGGTTCACTGAAGTGATTATTTCATTGAGATAAGCACTTCACTTCGCCAAAATCCCAACCTCACCAAGCGACTCAACTTTTGATGCTGGTTCCACTGAATTGCTTATTTCATTGAGATAAGCACTTCAGTAGGCCAAAATCTAAACTTCACTAAACGACTCATCTTTTGATGCTGATTTCACTGAAATGCTTCTTTCAGTGAGATATGCACATCAGAAGGCCAAAATCTCAACTTCACCAAACCACCCAACTTTCGATCCAGGATATACCCAAAGGCTAATTTCAGTGAGATAAGCACTTCAGAAGACAAAAATCTAAACTTCACCAAACCACTCAACTTTCGATGCTGGGATCACTGAAGTGCTTATTTCAGTGAGATAAGCACTTCAGAATGCCAAAATCCCAACCTCACCAAACGACTCAACTTTTGATACTGGTTTCACTGAAAAGCTTCTTTCATTCAGATAAGCACTTCAGAAGGCCAAAATCTCAACTTCACAAAACCAGCCAACTTTCGATACTGGATTTACCCTAATGCTTATTTCAGTGAGAAAAGCACTTCAGAAGACCAAAAGCTCAACTTCACCAATCCGCCCAACTTTCAATGCTGGGTTCTCTGAAGTGCTTATTTCAGTGAGATAAGCACTTCAGAAGACCAAAATCTCAACATCACAAAACCACTCAAATTTCGATGCTGGGTTCACTGAAGTGCTTATTTCAGTGAGATAAGCACTTCACTTCGCCAAAATCCCAACCTCACCAAGCGACTCAACTTTTGATACTGGTTTCACTGAAATGCTTCTTCAGAAGGCCAAAATCTCAACTTCAGAAAACCAGCCAACTTTCGATACTGGATTTACCCAAATGCTTATTTCAGTGATATAAGCACTTCAGAAGACCAAAATCTAAACTTAACCAATCAACCCAACTTTCAATGCTGGGTTCACTGAAGTGCTTACTTCAGTGAGATAAGCACGTCAGAAGACCAAAATCTAAACTACACCAAACCACCCAACTTTCAATGCTGGGTTCACTGAAGTGCTTATTACAGTGAGATAAGCACTTCAGAAGACCAAAATCTCAACATCTCAAAACCACTCAACTTTCGATGCTGTGTTCACTGAAGTGCTTATTTCAGTGAGATAAGCACTTCAGAAGACCAAAATCTAAACTTCACCAAACCACCAAACTTTCAATGCTGGGTTCACTGACGTGCTTATTTCAGTGAGATAAGCACTTCAGAAGACCAAAATCTCAACATCACAAAACCACTCAAATTTCGATGCTGGGTTCACTGAAGTGCTTATTTCATTGAGATAAGCACTTCACTTCGCCATAATCCCAACCTCACCAAGCGACTCAACTTTTGATGCTGGTTCCACTGAATTGCTTATTTCAGTGAGATAAGCACTTCAGTCGGCCAAAATCTAAACTTCACTAAAAGACTCATCTTTTGATGCTGATTTCACTGAAATGCTTCTATCAGTGAGATATGCACATCAGAAAGCCAAAGTCTCAACTTCACCAAACCACCCAACTTTCGATCCAAGATATACCCAAAGGCTAATTTCAGAGAGATAAGCACTTCAGAAGACCAAAATCTAAACTTCACCAATCCGCCCAACTATCAATGCTGGGTTCTCTGAAGTGCTTATTTCAGTGAGATAAGCACTTCAGAAGACCAAAATCTAAACTTCACCAAACCATCCAACTTTCAATGCTGGGTGCACTGAAATGCTTCTTTCAGTCAGATAAGCACTTCAGAAGAACAAAATCTCAACATCTCAAAACCACTCAACTTTCGATGCTGGGTTCACTGAAGTGTTTATTTCAGTGAGATAAGCACTTCAGAAGACCAAAATCTCAACATCAACAAACCACTCAAATTTCGATGCTGGGTTCTCTGAAGTGCTTATTTCAGTGAGATAAGCACTTCAGAAGACCAAAATCTAAACTTCACCAAACCATCCAACTTTCAATGCTGGGTTCACTGAAATGCTTCTTTCAGTCAGATAAGCACTTCAGAAGACCAAAATCTAAACTTCACCAATCCACTCAACTTTCGATGCTGTGTTCACTGAAGTGCTTATTTCAGTGAGATAAGCACTTCAGAAGACCAAAATCTAAACTTCACCAATCCGCCCAACTTTCAATGCTGGGTTCTCTGAAGTGCTTATTACAGTCAGATAAGCACTTCAGAAGACCAAAATCTCAACATCACAAAACCACTCAAATTTCGATGCTGGGTTCACTGAAGTGCTTATTTCAGTGAGATAAGCACTTCAGAAGACCAAAATCTAAACTTCACCAAACCATCCAACTTTCAATGCTGGGTTGACTGAAATGCTTCTTTCAGTCAGATAAGCACTTCAGAAGAACAAAATATCAAAATCTCAAAACCACTCAACTTTCGTTGCTGGTTTCACTGAAGTGCTTATTTCAGTGAGATAATCACTTCAGAAGACCGAAATCTCTACATCACCAAACGACTCAAATTTCGATGCTGGGTTCACTGAAGTGCTTATTTCAGTGAGATAAGCACTTCAGAAGACCAAAATCTCAACTTCACCAAACCACCCAACTTTCAATGTTGGGTTCCCTGAAGTGCTTATTTCAGTGAGATAAGTACTTCACTACGCCAAAATCTCAACCTCACCAAGCGACTCAACTTTTGATACTGGTTTCACTGAAATGCTTCTTCAGAAGGCAAAAATCTCAACTTCAGAAAACCAGCCAACTTTCGATACTGGATTTACCCAAATGCTTATTTCAGTGATATAAGCACTTCAGAAGACCAAAATCTAAACTTAACCAATCAACCCAACTTTCAATGCTGGGTTCACTGAAGTGCTTACTTCAGTGAGATAAGCACGTCAGAAGACCAAAATCTAAACTTCACCAAACCACCAAACTTTCAATGCTGGGTTCACTGACGTGCTTATTTCAGTGAGATAAGCACTTCAGAAGACCAAAATCTCAACATCTCAAAACCACTCAACTTTCGATGCTGTGTTCACTGAAGTGCTTATTTCAGTGAGATAAGCACTTCAGAAGACCAAAATCTAAACTTCACCAAACCACCAAACTTTCAATGCTGGGTTCACTGACGTGCTTATTTCAGTGAGATAAGCACTTCAGAAGACCAAAATCTCAACATCACAAAACCACTCAAATTTCGATGCTGGGTTCACTGAAGTGCTTATTTCATTGAGATAAGCACTTCACTTCGCCATAATCCCAACCTTACCAAGCGACTCAACTTTTGATGCTGGTTCCACTGAATTGCTTATTTCAGTGAGATAAGCACTTCAGTCGGCCAAAATCTAAACTTCACTAAAAGACTCATCTTTTGATGCTGATTTCACTGAAATGCTTCTATCAGTGAGATATGCACATCAGAAAGCCAAAGTCTCAACTTCACCAAACCACCCAACTTTCGATCCAAGATATACCCAAAGGCTAATTTCAGTGAGATAAGCACTTCAGAAGACCAAAATCTAAACTTCACCAATCCGCCCAACTATCAATGCTGGGTTCTCTGAAGTGCTTATTTCAGTGAGATAAGCACTTCAGAAGACCAAAATCTCAACATCACAAAACCACTCAAATTTCGATGCTGGGTTCACTGAAGTGCTTATTTCAGTGAGATAAGCACTTCAGAAGACCAAAATCTAAACTTCACCAAACCATCCAACTTTCAATGCTGGGTTCACTGAAGTGCTTACTTCAGTGAGATAAGCACGTCAGAAGACCAAAATCTAAACTTCACCAAACCACCCAACTTTCAATGCTGGGTTCACTGAAGTGTTTATTTCAGTGAGATAAGCACTTCAGAAGACCAAAATCTCAACATCAACAAACCACTCAAATTTCGATGCTGGGTTCACTGAAGTGCTTATTTCAGTGAGATAAGCACTTCAGAAGACCAAAATCTAAACTTCACCAAACCATCCAACTTTCAATGCTGGGTTCACTGAAATGCTTCTTTCAGTCAGATAAGCACTTCAGAAGACCAAAATCTAAACTTCACCAAACCACCCAACTTTCAATGCTGGGTTCACTGACGTGCTTATTTCAGTGAGATAAGCACTTCAGAAGACCAAGATCTAAACTTCACCAAACCACCCAACTTTCAATGCTGGGTTCACTGAAGTGCTTATTTCAGTGAGATAAGCACTTCAGAAGACCAAAATCTCAACATCACAAAACCACTCAAATTTCGATGCTGGGTTCACTGAAGTGCTTATTTCAGTGAGATAAGCACTTCAGAAGTTCAAAATCTAAACATCTCAAAACCACTCAACTTTCAATGCTGGGTTCACTGAAGTGCTTATTTCAGAGAGATAAGCACTTCAGAAGACCAAAATCTAAACTGCACCGAACCACCCAACTTTCAATGCTGGGTTCACTGACGTGCTTATTTCAGTGAGATAAGCACTTCAGAAGACCAAAATCTCAACATCACAAAACCACTCAAATTTCGATGCTGGGTTCACTGAAGTGATTATTTCATTGAGATAAGCACTTCACTTCGCCAAAATCCCAACCTCACCAAGCGACTCAACTTTTGATGCTGGTTCCACTGAATTGCTTATTTCATTGAGATAAGCACTTCAGTAGGCCAAAATCTAAACTTCACTAAACGACTCATCTTTTGATGCTGATTTCACTGAAATGCTTCTTTCAGTGAGATATGCACATCAGAAGGCCAAAATCTCAACTTCACCAAACCACCCAACTTTCGATCCAGGATATACCCAAAGGCTAATTTCAGTGAGATAAGCACTTCAGAAGACAAAAATCTAAACTTCACCAAACCACTCAACTTTCGATGCTGGGATCACTGAAGTGCTTATTTCAGTGAGATAAGCACTTCAGAATGCCAAAATCCCAACCTCACCAAACGACTCAACTTTTGATACTGGTTTCACTGAAAAGCTTCTTTCATTCAGATAAGCACTTCAGAAGGCCAAAATCTCAACTTCACAAAACCAGCCAACTTTCGATACTGGATTTACCCTAATGCTTATTTCAGTGAGAAAAGCACTTCAGAAGACCAAAAGCTCAACTTCACCAATCCGCCCAACTTTCAATGCTGGGTTCTCTGAAGTGCTTATTTCAGTGAGATAAGCACTTCAGAAGACCAAAATCTCAACATCACAAAACCACTCAAATTTCGATGCTGGGTTCACTGAAGTGCTTATTTCAGTGAGATAAGCACTTCACTTCGCCAAAATCCCAACCTCACCAAGCGACTCAACTTTTGATACTGGTTTCACTGAAATGCTTCTTCAGAAGGCCAAAATCTCAACTTCAGAAAACCAGCCAACTTTCGATACTGGATTTACCCAAATGCTTATTTCAGTGATATAAGCACTTCAGAAGACCAAAATCTAAACTTAACCAATCAACCCAACTTTCAATGCTGGGTTCACTGAAGTGCTTACTTCAGTGAGATAAGCACGTCAGAAGACCAAAATCTAAACTACACCAAACCACCCAACTTTCAATGCTGGGTTCACTGAAGTGCTTATTACAGTGAGATAAGCACTTCAGAAGACCAAAATCTCAACATCTCAAAACCACTCAACTTTCGATGCTGTGTTCACTGAAGTGCTTATTTCAGTGAGATAAGCACTTCAGAAGACCAAAATCTAAACTTCACCAAACCACCAAACTTTCAATGCTGGGTTCACTGACGTGCTTATTTCAGTGAGATAAGCACTTCAGAAGACCAAAATCTCAACATCACAAAACCACTCAAATTTCGATGCTGGGTTCACTGAAGTGCTTATTTCATTGAGATAAGCACTTCACTTCGCCATAATCCCAACCTCACCAAGCGACTCAACTTTTGATGCTGGTTCCACTGAATTGCTTATTTCAGTGAGATAAGCACTTCAGTCGGCCAAAATCTAAACTTCACTAAAAGACTCATCTTTTGATGCTGATTTCACTGAAATGCTTCTATCAGTGAGATATGCACATCAGAAAGCCAAAGTCTCAACTTCACCAAACCACCCAACTTTCGATCCAAGATATACCCAAAGGCTAATTTCAGAGAGATAAGCACTTCAGAAGACCAAAATCTAAACTTCACCAATCCGCCCAACTATCAATGCTGGGTTCTCTGAAGTGCTTATTTCAGTGAGATAAGCACTTCAGAAGACCAAAATCTAAACTTCACCAAACCATCCAACTTTCAATGCTGGGTGCACTGAAATGCTTCTTTCAGTCAGATAAGCACTTCAGAAGAACAAAATCTCAACATCTCAAAACCACTCAACTTTCGATGCTGGGTTCACTGAAGTGTTTATTTCAGTGAGATAAGCACTTCAGAAGACCAAAATCTCAACATCAACAAACCACTCAAATTTCGATGCTGGGTTCTCTGAAGTGCTTATTTCAGTGAGATAAGCACTTCAGAAGACCAAAATCTAAACTTCACCAAACCATCCAACTTTCAATGCTGGGTTCACTGAAATGCTTCTTTCAGTCAGATAAGCACTTCAGAAGACCAAAATCTAAACTTCACCAATCCACTCAACTTTCGATGCTGTGTTCACTGAAGTGCTTATTTCAGTGAGATAAGCACTTCAGAAGACCAAAATCTAAACTTCACCAATCCGCCCAACTTTCAATGCTGGGTTCTCTGAAGTGCTTATTACAGTCAGATAAGCACTTCAGAAGACCAAAATCTCAACATCACAAAACCACTCAAATTTCGATGCTGGGTTCACTGAAGTGCTTATTTCAGTGAGATAAGCACTTCAGAAGACCAAAATCTAAACTTCACCAAACCATCCAACTTTCAATGCTGGGTTGACTGAAATGCTTCTTTCAGTCAGATAAGCACTTCAGAAGAACAAAATATCAAAATCTCAAAACCACTCAACTTTCGTTGCTGGTTTCACTGAAGTGCTTATTTCAGTGAGATAATCACTTCAGAAGACCGAAATCTCTACATCACCAAACGACTCAAATTTCGATGCTGGGTTCACTGAAGTGCTTATTTCAGTGAGATAAGCACTTCAGAAGACCAAAATCTCAACTTCACCAAACCACCCAACTTTCAATGTTGGGTTCCCTGAAGTGCTTATTTCAGTGAGATAAGTACTTCACTACGCCAAAATCTCAACCTCACCAAGCGACTCAACTTTTGATACTGGTTTCACTGAAATGCTTCTTCAGAAGGCAAAAATCTCAACTTCAGAAAACCAGCCAACTTTCGATACTGGATTTACCCAAATGCTTATTTCAGTGATATAAGCACTTCAGAAGACCAAAATCTAAACTTAACCAATCAACCCAACTTTCAATGCTGGGTTCACTGAAGTGCTTACTTCAGTGAGATAAGCACGTCAGAAGACCAAAATCTAAACTTCACCAAACCACCAAACTTTCAATGCTGGGTTCACTGACGTGCTTATTTCAGTGAGATAAGCACTTCAGAAGACCAAAATCTCAACATCTCAAAACCACTCAACTTTCGATGCTGTGTTCACTGAAGTGCTTATTTCAGTGAGATAAGCACTTCAGAAGACCAAAATCTAAACTTCACCAAACCACCAAACTTTCAATGCTGGGTTCACTGACGTGCTTATTTCAGTGAGATAAGCACTTCAGAAGACCAAAATCTCAACATCACAAAACCACTCAAATTTCGATGCTGGGTTCACTGAAGTGCTTATTTCATTGAGATAAGCACTTCACTTCGCCATAATCCCAACCTTACCAAGCGACTCAACTTTTGATGCTGGTTCCACTGAATTGCTTATTTCAGTGAGATAAGCACTTCAGTCGGCCAAAATCTAAACTTCACTAAAAGACTCATCTTTTGATGCTGATTTCACTGAAATGCTTCTATCAGTGAGATATGCACATCAGAAAGCCAAAGTCTCAACTTCACCAAACCACCCAACTTTCGATCCAAGATATACCCAAAGGCTAATTTCAGTGAGATAAGCACTTCAGAAGACCAAAATCTAAACTTCACCAATCCGCCCAACTATCAATGCTGGGTTCTCTGAAGTGCTTATTTCAGTGAGATAAGCACTTCAGAAGACCAAAATCTCAACATCACAAAACCACTCAAATTTCGATGCTGGGTTCACTGAAGTGCTTATTTCAGTGAGATAAGCACTTCAGAAGACCAAAATCTAAACTTCACCAAACCATCCAACTTTCAATGCTGGGTTCACTGAAGTGCTTACTTCAGTGAGATAAGCACGTCAGAAGACCAAAATCTAAACTTCACCAAACCACCCAACTTTCAATGCTGGGTTCACTGAAGTGTTTATTTCAGTGAGATAAGCACTTCAGAAGACCAAAATCTCAACATCAACAAACCACTCAAATTTCGATGCTGGGTTCACTGAAGTGCTTATTTCAGTGAGATAAGCACTTCAGAAGACCAAAATCTAAACTTCACCAAACCATCCAACTTTCAATGCTGGGTTCACTGAAATGCTTCTTTCAGTCAGATAAGCACTTCAGAAGACCAAAATCTAAACTTCACCAAACCACCCAACTTTCAATGCTGGGTTCACTGACGTGCTTATTTCAGTGAGATAAGCACTTCAGAAGACCAAGATCTAAACTTCACCAAACCACCCAACTTTCAATGCTGGGTTCACTGAAGTGCTTATTTCAGTGAGATAAGCACTTCAGAAGACCAAAATCTCAACATCACAAAACCACTCAAATTTCGATGCTGGGTTCACTGAAGTGCTTATTTCAGTGAGATAAGCACTTCAGAAGTTCAAAATCTAAACATCTCAAAACCACTCAACTTTCAATGCTGGGTTCACTGAAGTGCTTATTTCAGAGAGATAAGCACTTCAGAAGACCAAAATCTAAACTGCACCGAACCACCCAACTTTCAATGCTGGGTTCACTGACGTGCTTATTTCAGTGAGATAAGCACTTCAGAAGACCAAAATCTGAACATCACAAAACCACTCAAATTTCGATGCTGGGTTCACTGAAGTGATTATTTCATTGAGATAAGCACTTCACTTCGCCAAAATCCCAACCTCACCAAGCGACTCAACTTTTGATGCTGGTTCCACTGAATTGCTTATTTCATTGAGATAAGCACTTCAGTAGGCCAAAATCTAAACTTCACTAAACGACTCATCTTTTGATGCTGATTTCACTGAAATGCTTCTTTCAGTGAGATATGCACATCAGAAGGCCAAAATCTCAACTTCACCAAACCACCCAACTTTCGATCCAGGATATACCCAAAGGCTAATTTCAGTGAGATAATCACTTCAGAAGACCAAAATCTAAACTTCACCAAACCACTCAACTTTCGATGCTGGGATCACTGAAGTGCTTATTTCAGTGAGATAAGCACTTCAGAATGCCAAAATCCCAACCTCACCAAACGACTCAACTTTTGATACTGGTTTCACTGAAAAGCTTCTTTCATTCAGATAAGCACTTCAGAAGGCCAAAATCTCAACTTCACAAAACCAGCCAACTTTCGATACTGGATTTACCCTAATGCTTATTTCAGTGAGAAAAGCACTTCAGAAGACCAAAAGCTCAACTTCACCAAACCACCCAAATTTCAATGCTGGGTTCACTGATGTGCTTATTTCAGTGAGATAAGCACTTCAGAAGACAAAAATCTAAACTTCACCAATCCACTCAACTTTCGATGCTGTGTTCACTGAAGTGCTTATTTCAGTGAGAAAAGCACTTCAGAAGACCAAAAGCTCAACTTCACCAATCCGCCCAACTTTCAATGCTGGGTTCTCTGAAGTGCTTATTTCAGTGAGATAAGCACTTCAGAAGACCAAAATCTCAACATCACAAAACCACTCAAATTTCGATGCTGGGTTCACTGAAGTGCTTATTTCAGTGAGATAAGCACTTCAGAAGACCAAAATCTAAACTTCACCAAACCATCCAACTTTCAATGCTGGGTTGACTGAAATGCTTCTATCAGTCAGATAAGCACTTCAGAAGAACAAAATATCAAAATCTCAAAACCACTCAACTTTCGTTGCTGGTTTCACTGAAGTGCTTATTTCAGTGAGATAATCACTTCAGAAGACCGAAATCTCTACATCACCAAACGACTCAAATTTCGATGCTGGGTTCACTGAAGTGCCTATTTCAGTGAGATAAGCACTTCAGAAGACCAAAATCTCAACTTCACCAAACCACCCAACTTTCAATGCTGGGTTCACTGAAGTGCTTATTTCAGTGAAATAAGTACTTCACTACGCCAAAATCTCAACCTCACCAAGCGACTCAACTTTTGATACTGGTTTCACTGAAATGCTTCTTCAGAAGGCCAAAATCTCAACTTCAGAAAACCAGCCAACTTTCGATACTGGATTTACCCAAATGCTTATTTCAGTGATATAAGCACTTCAGAAGACCAAAATCTAAACTTAACCAATCAACCCAACTTTCAATGCTGGGTTCACTGAAGTGCTTACTTCAGTGAGATAAGCACGTCAGAAGACCAAAATCTAAACTTCACCAAACCACCCAACTTTCAATGCTGGGTTCACTGAAGTGCTTATTACAGTGAGATAAGCACTTCAGAAGTTCAAAATCGAAACATCTCAAAACCACTCAACTTTCGATGCTGTGTTCACTGAAGTGCTTATTTCAGTGAGATAAGCACTTCAGAAGACCAAAATCTAAACTTCACCAAACCACCAAACTTTCAATGCTGGGTTCACTGACGTGCTTATTTCAGTGAGATAAGCACTTCAGAAGACCAAAATCTCAACATCACAAAACCACTCAAATTTCGATGCTGGGTTCACTGAAGTGCTTATTTCATTGAGATAAGCACTTCACTTCGCCATAATCCCAACCTCACCAAGCGACTCAACTTTTGATGCTGGTTCCACTGAATTGCTTATTTCAGTGAGATAAGCACTTCAGTCGGCCAAAATCTAAACTTCACTAAACGACTCATCTTTTGATGCTGATTTCACTGAAATGCTTCTATCAGTGAGATATGCACATCAGAAAGCCAAAGTCTCAACTTCACCAAACCACCCAACTTTCGATCCAAGATATACCCAAAGGGTAATTTCAGTGAGATAAGCACTTCAGAAGACCAAAATCTAAACTTCACCAATCCGCCCAACTATCAATGCTGGGTTCTCTGAAGTGCTTATTTCAGTGAGATAAGCACTTCAGAAGACCAAAATCTCAACATCACAAAACCACTCAAATTTCGATGCTGGGTTCACTGAAGTGCTTATTTCAGTGAGATAAGCACTTCAGAAGACCAAAATCTAAACTTCACCAAACCATCCAACTTTCAATGCTGGGTGCACTGAAATGCTTCTTTCAGTCAGATAAGCACTTCAGAAGAACAAAATCTCAACATCTCAAAACCACTCAACTTTCGATGCTGGGTTCACTGAAGTGTTTATTTCAGTGAGATAAGCACTTCAGAAGACCAAAATCTCAACATCAACAAACCACTCAAATTTCGATGCTGGGTTCACTGAAGTGCTTATTTCAGTGAGATAAGCACTTCAGAAGACCAAAATCTAAACTTCACCAAACCATCCAACTTTCAATGCTGGGTTCACTGAAATGCTTCTTTCAGTCAGATAAGCACTTCAGAAGACCAAAATCTAAACTTCACCAAACCACCCAATTTTCAATGCTGGGTTCACTGACGTGCTTATTTCAGTGAGATAAGCACTTCAGAAGACCAAGATCTAAACTTCACCAAACCACCCAACTTTCAATGCTGGGTTCACTGAAGTGCTTATTTCAGTGAGATAAGCACTTCAGAAGACCAAAATCTCAACATCACAAAACCACTCAAATTTCGATGATGGGTTCACTGAAGTGCTTATTTCAGTGAGATAAGCACTTCAGAAGTTCAAAATCTAAACATCTCAAAACCACTCAACTTTCAATGCTGGGTTCACTGAAGTGCTTATTTCAGAGAGAATAAGCACTTCAGAAGACCAAAATCTAAACTTCACCGAACCACCCAACTTTCAATGCTGGGTTCACTGACGTGCTTATTTCAGTGAGATAAGCACTTCAGAAGACCAAAATCTGAACATCACAAAACCACTCAAATTTCGATGCTGGGTTCACTGAAGTGATTATTTCATTGAGATAAGCACTTTACTTCGCCAAAATCCCAACCTCACCAAGCGACTCAACTTTTGATGCTGGTTCCACTGAATTGCTTATTTCATTGAGATAAGCACTTCAGTAGGCCAAAATCTAAACTTCACTAAACGACTCATCTTTTGATGCTGATTTCACTGAAATGCTTCTTTCAGTGAGATATGCACATCAGAAGGCCAAAATCTAAACTTCACCAAACCATCCAACTTTCAATGCTGGGTTGACTGAAATGCTTCTTTCAGTCAGATAAGCACTTCAGAAGAACAAAATATCAAAATCTCAAAACAACTCAACTTTCGTTGCTGGTTTCACTGAAGTGCTTATTTCAGTGAGATAATCACTTCAGAAGACCGAAATCTCTACATCACCAAACGACTCAAATTTCGATGCTGGGTTCACTGAAGTGCTTATTTCAGTGAGATAAGCACTTCAGAAGACCAAAATCTCAACTTCACCAAACCACCCAACTTTCAATGCTGGGTTCCCTGAAGTGCTTATTTCAGTGAGATAAGTACTTCACTACGCCAAAATCTCAACCTCACCAAGCGACTCAACTTTTGATACTGGTTTCACTGAAATGCTTCTTCAGAAAGCCAAAATCTCAACTTCAGAAAACCAGCCAACTTTCGATACTGGATTTACCCAAATGCTTATTTCAGTGATATAAGCACTTCAGAAGACCAAAATCTAAACTTAACCAATCAACCCAACTTTCAATGCTGGGGTCACTGAAGTGCTTACTTCAGTGAGATAAGCACGTCAGAAGACCAAAATCTAAACTTCACCAAACCACCCAACTTTCAATGCTGGGTTCACTGAAGTGTTTATTTCAGTGAGATAAGCACTTCAGAAGACCAAAATCTCAACATCAACAAACCACTCAAATTTCGATGCTGGGTTCACTGAAGTGCTTATTTCAGTGAGATAAGCACTTCAGAAGACCAAAATCTAAACTTCACCAAACCATCCAACTTTCAATGCTGGGTTCACTGAAATGCTTCTTTCAGTCAGATAAGCACTTCAGAAGACCAAAATCTAAACTTCACCAAACCACCCAACTTTCAATGCTGGGTTCACTGACGTGCTTATTTCAGTGAGATAAGCACTTCAGAAGACCAAGATCTAAACTTCACCAAACCACCCAACTTTCAATGCTGGGTTCACTGAAGTGCTTATTTCAGTGAGATAAGCACTTCAGAAGACCAAAATCTCAACATCACAAAACCACTCAAATTTCGATGCTGGGTTCACTGAAGTGCTTATTTCAGTGAGATAAGCACTTCAGAAGTTCAAAATCTAAACATCTCAAAACCACTCAACTTTCAATGCTGGGTTCACTGAAGTGCTTATTTCAGAGAGATAAGCACTTCAGAAGACCAAAATCTAAACTGCACCGAACCACCCAACTTTCAATGCTGGGTTCACTGACGTGCTTATTTCAGTGAGATAAGCACTTCAGAAGACCAAAATCTCAACATCACAAAACCACTCAAATTTCGATGCTGGGTTCACTGAAGTGATTATTTCATTGAGATAAGCACTTCACTTCGCCAAAATCCCAACCTCACCAAGCGACTCAACTTTTGATGCTGGTTCCACTGAATTGCTTATTTCATTGAGATAAGCACTTCAGTAGGCCAAAATCTAAACTTCACTAAACGACTCATCTTTTGATGCTGATTTCACTGAAATGCTTCTTTCAGTGAGATATGCACATCAGAAGGCCAAAATCTCAACTTCACCAAACCACCCAACTTTCGATCCAGGATATACCCAAAGGCTAATTTCAGTGAGATAAGCACTTCAGAAGACAAAAATCTAAACTTCACCAAACCACTCAACTTTCGATGCTGGGATCACTGAAGTGCTTATTTCAGTGAGATAAGCACTTCAGAATGCCAAAATCCCAACCTCACCAAACGACTCAACTTTTGATACTGGTTTCACTGAAAAGCTTCTTTCATTCAGATAAGCACTTCAGAAGGCCA